>NC_057801.1:264699996-264974070 GCF_018294505.1 Triticum aestivum | reverse complement strand
CCCCGTGTTGGGTTGCTACATGCTAAAAGGCCCATTAGCTATTAGTCTAATTAAAATATAATCTATCTAAATAGATAAAGTCAGCTCAAAAAATCTAAAAAAGGAGCCAGCTTAGGGCCTAATCCAATCGTGCAAGCAGAAACCGCTGCGGCCTACGGGTCATTATCTAACCACACCGGCCTTTCTTACGGTAGCGGTGTCAACGGTGAAGATCGTTGGCCAAGATGACTCCCGTGGCGATGATGAATGGCGGTGATGTCGATGTCACGTGTTCCTAAGTAGCTGAAACACCTTAGGAAACGGAAACCGCAACTCAAAATCGGTCAAATGCAGAAGGTCGGTGCTTTTATGATGAAATTTTTTATGGAGGCTAATGGTGGTGGTAGTGATATATGTGGATGGGGGATGTCAAGAGTTCCAAACGAGCTAAAAGAAAACGAAAAACGGACTTGGGAGTTGGAAGTTATGGCCAAAACGGAGGTGGAGATGGGCTGCCGGGGGTGGGAGGTGCAGTAACCGGGGTGGTTCGGGGCAAACAGCCCGGGGGTTCGAGGTACGGGCACCCAGGGGTGTCGAATTTGGGCGAAATTTTTTGGGAGATGGCAAAATTCCATGGATTTCGTGGTGGGAAGGGTGGGGATTGATGGGGAGGGGCTAGATCCACTTGCCAAACAACAAATCCATGGACCAAAACAACCAAATCTCACATGATCCAACAAATTGCAAGAAAAAATTTTGGCGCTATTTTTGTGGGGATTTTCTAATTAGGACGAAAAACAACAAAATCAAGTTAGCAAATGGGGGGATGGGACTCCAAGATGTGAATCAACCTTGCTCATGATACCAAGATGTTGTAGGGTGAAACCCTAGAGGGGATCTTTTCACACTTGGAGGGGGAAATTGAGCAAGAAAACACAAGGGAAATCACTCCAAACAAACCCAATCACACATCCACTAGAGTAGCAAACACATAGATCCACAAGAATACATGAACAATCAAAGGAAACAAGCATTAGGGTAAAGTTCTTTCCAAATCCAAGAAGGAGATGAGGTCTTGATGATCCTATGATGGGGATCCTTCCCTAGATGGGGGTCTTGATATCCACTAGGGATCTTCTCCTAGGAGGTGTTGATCTCCTAGAGGAGTGGATACAAGGAGCAAAGCTCTCTAATGTCTCTCATATACTTTGTATCCTCTCAAATGAGCTAGGGAAAGAGTATATAAAGCCTAGGGACGAAATGGAAGGGAGGGAGTGGGATACAAGGGTAAAACCCCAAATGCACATAGGCTGTTTCGGAGGGGTCCGGGCACCTGGACTGGAAAGAGGCTGGCACAGGAGGTTGGTCGGGCACCCGGGAGAAGATCGGCCGGGCACCCGGACCGGTCAGGGCCTCCGCCCAGCTGGTGGCTGTAGGGGGCCGGGCACCCCAGGGTTGACAGCCCGGGCACCCGGGGGTGGCTGCTGGCGCCCAGGTCTGGGGGGCAGGGCTCCTTGGGCCGAAGGTGAGGGCACCCGGGCCGGCTGCGTGTGGCCAGGTGGGTGGCCGGGCACCCGGGGCCTTAAGGCCGGGCACCTGGGGGAGGCCGGGCACCCGGGGACGGCCGGGGCTGCGCCTGGGCCATGTGAGGCCGGGCACCCAGGGCCGGCTGGGAGCAGGGCCAGGGGGGTCCAGGCCTCCGGGGCCAAAGTGCCCGAGCACCCAGGGTGTCCACGGCCTCTCCTTCTTAACTCTTGTTGCTCCTTTCCTCCTCCTTGTTCGTAGGTGCTTGGGTCTTTGTGCTAGCCTCTTCATGATCAATACGTTGATACCTAATCATGCACAACACTTCCGTTTGAGGTAGGACCCAACTTTCATATGAATTTGAATGGAGCTCGAAGAGGAAGGAGTTCACCTCATTCCTGATGGCACATGCACGTGCTCTTGTCATCAGTCCTCTCGGTGCTTGCAGTGGTGATGGAGTGTTCGTGTGGGTGGTCGAGTGATGCTCGCATCATCACCCCCCCCTTGGGAGACATCCGTCCACGGATCGTCATCTTCATCACCATGGTACTTGGCCAATTCTTTGACATTGAAGATGTCGCTTACGTTGTACTTTTCACGTGGAATATCGATCTTGTAGGCGTTGTCGTTGTAGCATGCGAGCACCTTGAATGGTGCATCGGCTCTTGGAAGTAGCTTGGACTTGCGCTCCTTGGGGAAGCAGTCCTTGCGGAGACGTATACATACTATATCGCCCGGTTGAAACACCATTGGTGACTTGTTGATGTTGAGCTTGGAGGTGAGGTGATGTACTTGACGCTCGATCATGGAACTTGTTTCTTCATGCATCTTCTTGAGGTAGGTGGCTCTTGAGCTAGCATCCATGTTAGCTCGTTCTTGTAGTAGTAGAGGAAGGATGTCCATAGGCGACAAAGGGTTGAAGCCGTAGACAACCTTGAAGGGAGACTTGCTTGTAGTAGAGTGTGTAGTGCGGTTATAAGCGTACCGGCGATGTGTAAGCACTCCTCCCACTCCTTGATGTTCTTCTAGATCAACAGGCATAGGAGGGTGCCGAGCGTCCGGTTGATGACTTCCGTTTGGCCATCGGTTTGAGGATGATAGGCAGTGGAGAAGAGTAGCTTGATTCTGAGCTTAGCGCATAACATCTTCCAAAAGTACCTTAAGAACTTGACATCTCGGTCTGACACAATTGTCTTTGGCACTCCGTGTAACCTCAAGATTTCCCTACAAAAAAGATTTGCAACATGTGAAGCATCGTGTATCTTATTGCATGGGATGAAATGAGCCATTTTAGAGAATCGGTCTAGAACAACAAACACAGAATCCTCGCCATTTTGAGTCCTAGGTAATCCAAGCACAAAATCCATTCTAATATCTTCCCGTGGTTGATGTGGAATAGGAAGTGGCATATGTAAACCATGGGATTGATATTGTCACTTAGCTTTGTGGCATGTAGAGCACCGGTTGGTGAAGCGTGAGAAACCGCGAAATATCTTGGGCCAGAAGTAGTTCTTGGAGAGTGTGGCAAAAGTGTTGTCACGTCCAAAGTGTCACATGAGTCCGCCTCCATGAGCCTCTTGCAAATGTAACAAAACAAGAGAAGACTCGGGAATGCATAGTTTGTTAGCTCTCACTAGATAACCATCTTTGATATAATATCTTTCCCAAGATGTATGCGTCACACACTTAGCAAAAGGAGTAGCAAAAGTCACATCGTGCTCATACAAATCTTTGATATGTTCAAATCCAACAACATTCAATTCAAGTTGAGTAATTAACATGCATTTGTGGGAAAGAGCATCCGCCACAACATTCTCTTTGCCCTTAATGTACTTGATCACATAGGGGAAAGATTCAATAAATTCACTCCATTTAGCATGTTGTTTATTCAACTTGGTTTGGCCTTTAAGGTACTTAAGTGTTTCATGATCGGTATGTATGAAAAACTCATGTGGGCGAAGATAATGCTCCCAAACATGCAACACATGCACTAAGGCATACAATTCTTTGTCATAGATGGGATAGTTAAGCTAAGCATCCGAGAGTTTTTCACTAAAATATGCAATGGCTCGCTTTTCTTGCATCAAAACTCCACCAATTCCATTACCACTAGCATCACAATGATCCTCAAAAGTTTTGTCAAAGTTAGGCAAAGCAAGAATTGGAGCATGAGTAAGCAAGGATTTGAGCTCATCAAATGCGGTAGATTGCAAAGGTCCCCAAAGAAAGGGTACATTTTTCTTACTCAAGGAATGCAAAGGTGAGGCAATAGTGCTAAAGTCTTTCACAAAGCGACGGTAGAAACCCACAAGTCCAAGAAAACTATGCACTTGTTGCAAATTTGTGGGTTGTGGCCAAGTTTTAATTGCTTCAATTTTAGACTCATCAACATGGACACCCTTGGAAGAAACAACGAAACCCAAGAAAACAAGCTTGTTAACACCAAAAGTGCATCTTTTTCATGTTGGCATAAAGACGTTCCTTGCGAAGAGTTTGCAATACGGCCCTAACATGATTTACATGAACTTTGATGGATTTGTTAAAAACAAGTGTGTCGTCAAAGTAGACCACAACAAATACTCCAATTTATGGATGAAGAACGAAATTCATAAGACGCATGAAAGTATCAGGAGCTTTCGATAAACCCATAGGCATAACTAACCACTCATACAAGCCAAATTTAGTTTTAAAAGTGGTTTTCCATTCATCACCTTCTTGAATGCGTATTTGGTAATAGCCACTTTTAAGATCAATTTTTGAGAAAATGGTGGCACCGCTAAGCTCATCTAGCATATCGTCAAGGCGAGGAATGGGATGCCTATAACGAACGGTGATAGCATTGATGGGTCTACAATCGGAGCACATGCGAAAACTACCGTCTTGCTTAGGCACAAGGATAACCAGAATGGCACAAGGACTTAAGCTTTCACATACATGATCATTGTCGATGAGTTATTGTACTTGCCATTGGATCTCCTTAGTTTCTTCGGGGTTGATGCGGTATGGAACCTTATTTGGAAGAGGTGCTCCGGGGATGAGGTCAATCCGATGTTCAATGCCACATAGAGGAGGGACACCGGGAGGTAGCACATCGGGAAAGACATCCTCAAATTCCTGAAACAAGTTAGAAATACTAGAGGAAGCGGATTAGGAGTGTTAGTTTTTGCCACCTCATCTTTGCATAGGAGGACATAGTGGATAACACCCAATGGGTTCTCACACACTTCTCTCATCTCTCTTTTTGTGGCTAGGAGGACTAAGTTTTTCTCTCTTGGCGAAGAGTCGCTCAATTTGGGCTTGAGGTGCTCACTTTCTTTGTCGTGGTTCACTCTCTCACTAGGATCTCCACAATGGGTGGAGGCTTGCTTGTCGGCAATCACTTGGCTCGATGACATTGGTCATAGTACGTACTCCTCGCCCTTCATCTTGAAGCTATAGTGGTTAGTTCTTCCGTTGTGGATGACGCCACGGTCGAATTGCCAAGGTCTTCCCAAAAGAAGATGGCACATGGACATAGGAACCACGTCGCACTCCAAGGTGTCCTTGTAAGCGCCAATTTTGAAGGAAACTGGCACCGTATGCTCCACTTGAATAGTGGTGGAGTCACTTAGCCATTGCGCCTTGTAGGGACGTGGGTGCTTCTTCTTGACCAATTGCAGCTTGGAACATAACTCTTCACTTGCCAAGTTGTGACAACTTCCTCCGTCGATGATGACTTTCACGGAACACCCGTTGATGCCAGCCTTGGTGTGGAAGATGTGGCATCGTTGGTCTTCTTCTTGGTGGTGTTGGAGCGTCAAGACCTTGGAGACCACGAGAGAGGGTCTTGAATCATTGTCACAAAACACTTGATCATCTTCGTTCACGCGCCGGTGCATGGCCACATGCTCAAGGGCTTCCATTTCCTCTTCACTCATCGAGTCATATGTGCCATCATCGTTGAAGATCATGGTTTGCTTGTTGGTGCATTCGAACGACTTGTGCCCTCGGCCACCACATGTGAAGCACTTGAAAGAACTTGTCTTAACGGGGTCATTCGGTGGTGCCGAAGATGAGGGAGTCTTGGATTTGTAGGTTCTTTCCAGAGGACGAGTGGAGGAAGGCGGAGCTTGCTTGGAACTTGACTTGTCACCGGTACTCGGTTTTGCTCTGGTTGAGGTAGGAGGTGCCGAAGTCACGGGATCTTGAGAGTAGGATCCATAAGTCTTGGACGAGTACTTGGCGTATGTGAAGTCATTTTGCACTTATCGCTCGGCCTTGGTCTCTTGATGAACTAGCTCAAGAAGGTTTGAGTATAGTTGGAAGTCGGCAATCTGCTTGATTGGGTGGTTGAGGTCGTTTAACAAGTGTGCCATAGTTTGCTCATTATCTTCCTTGACATTGGCTCATATCATGGAAACTTCCATTTCTTGGTAGTATTCTTCCACTGTCTTCATGCCTTACTTGAGGAGTTGCAACTTCTTGAAAAGATCACGGGTGTATTGTGTAGGCACGAATCGAGCTCTCATGACATCCTTCATTTCCGTCCAAGTTGTGATTGGCGGCTCGCCTCTTGTTTGTCATCACTCGATCACTTGTTCCCACCATATGAGGACGTAGTCTTGGAACTCAAGGGAGACCATGGTGATCTTCTTTTCCTCGTCGTAGTTGTGAAGACAGAATATCTTGTCCACCTTCAAGGCCCATGAGAGATATTCTTCGGGATCCTTGCTTCCAGAGAATTTGGGCATGGTGAACTTTAGCTTGCCGTAGCATAGTTCTTCACCATAGTAGTGGTTTTGATGTCGCTCTTGCCGTGGAGGAAGGTCCGCAAATCCTCGTTCCTCAAGATGTCATTCTTGGCATGCAGGAGGGTCTTGAAGCACTCGTTCCACTTGGTGTCATTCTTGTCGTGGAGGAGGACGAGGAATATGCGCTTGGTTTTGCCTTTCTTGTTGCTCTTGGAAAAGTGCTTCCTCTTGTTCACGCACTTGGCAGTTGCGCTCTTCAACGACTCTAGTGGCCTCGCGGAGTGCGCGTTGTGCTTCGAGTGCTTGAGCTTCACGACGTTCTTGAGCTTGTCGGATTGCATCACCATCTTGAGGTTCTTGACGTTGCACTTGTGGAGGTATTTTCTCTTGCTCCATTGCTTCTTGCGCTTGTTGTCGCGCCCTATCATGTGCTCGGACTTGGTCTTGTAAGCCATTGCCATGGAATGGATTTTCTTGATCTTGGTGATCTTGGGGGTCATCATGTCGAGGAAAACGAGCTCGTGGAGGACTTGCATCGTAAGAGGAGTAGTCCGAAGATTGCCGACTTGAGCGGCGGCTTGAGTGGCTCCGTCTTGATGAATAGGTTGAGGAAGACGGGCGTCACATGATCATGTTGCAGAGTTCTTCCATTTGTGTGGTGAACTTGGCGTCGATGTAGTCGCGGTTCCTTGCTTCCGATTGATGAAGGTTGGTGGCGAGTTGCTCAAGGCGTCCACCCAAGGCTTCACTTTCTTGATGGAGAGCTCGTTGCGCGACGAGGAAGTGGCTCTTGGTGACGTAGTCGCGATCATCACCTTGCTCCTCGAAAAGTGGGTTCGCTGAAGAACTTGGCCTATCCATCATAACCAAGTGGGGTGAGTATGAAAATAAGAGAACAATACAGAAGTTACCTTTTCCGAGGATTGTGGATGTATCAAGTATCGCTCAATGTAATGCCACAATAGGAGAATTGTTACCGGGTTTGTTTATCACACCTAGACAAGTAAAGATTATGGAGTAGCTCGGTTAGGATGGTGGCAAAAATTTCAAGCAAATGTTAGTCAAGGTATCGATAAGGTTGAGAAGGTTCACAAAATTGCAAGTAAAACAAATAGATCAAACCCAAGAATATCACTAGGAACACACACACGGAAGATAGATGGGATCCGCACAACCAAGGAGTGATCTCAAAATGTGTAACCACAGAAAATGCTCTCGTTGTATGGATGCTAGAGAGACGCTATCTCGATTGCTCAAATGGGCAAGATACGCTTGTGCACCAACCTATGAGAGAAACGGGTCGTCTTCTATCCCAACTATGCTATGTATGGTGACCCAGATGATATATCGATGCAAAATGGCTCAATGTTATTGCTTACAAGCTCTTTGTTTCTCCTCTTTGGCTTAAAAGCTTTTATTTCTTTCTTTTTTTCACTATGCTTGATGCTCGAGCCAACTATGATATGAGACAAGTGTAAGATATGCACGGGAGAGACTAATGGCATAATGATGATAGCAAGATCACTGCGGTGCATAATAGCGTATCCTGGGAATTCTCAACTCGCTAGTCTCGATGGATAAGTGACGCAAAATGGCCCGGGTTATCAATGCAAAAGCAAGGGTATGAAGTAAGTGTCGTCGAAGTTATTGTCCTTTCTTACAGTAGCGGTGTCAACGGTTAAGATCGTTGGCGAAGATTACTCCCGTGGCGATGATGTCGATGTCACACGTTCCTAAGTAGCCTAAAAACTTAGGAAACGAAAACCGCAACTCAAAATCGGTCAAATGCGGAAGGTGGGTGCTTTTATGATGAATTTTTTGATGGAGGCTAATGGTGGTGGTAGTTATATATGTGCATGGGGGATGTCAAAAGCTTCCAAACGAGCTAAAGAACACGAAAAACGGACTTGGGAGTTGGAAGTTATGGCCAAAACGGAGGTGGAGTTGGGCTAATTTGGGGGGGGGGGGTGTGGGCACCAGGGGGTGGGAGGAGCGATGCCCGGGGTGGTCCGGGGCAAACAGCCCGGGGGTGCGGGTGCCTGGGGGTTCGAGGTGCGGGCACCCAAGCGTGTCGAATTTGGGCGAAATTTTTTGGGAGATGGCAAAATTTCGTGGATTTCGTGGCGGGAAGGGTCGGGATTGATGGGGAGGGGCTAGATCCACTTGCCAAACAACAAATCCATGGATCAAAACAACCAAATCTCACAAGATCCAACAAATTGCAAGAAAAAAAATTTGGGGCTATTTTTGTGGGGATTTTCGAATTAGGACGAAAAACAGCAAAATCAAACTAGCAAATGGGGGGGACGGGACTCCAAGATGTGAATCAACCTTGCTCATGATACCAAGATGTTGTAGGGTGAAATCCTAGAGGGGATCTTTTCACACTTGGAGGGGGGAAAGGAGCAAGAACACAAGAACACACAAGTAAAATCACTCCAAACAAACCCAATCACTCATCCACTAGAGTAGCAAACACATAGATCCACAAGAATACATGAACAATCAAAGGGAACAAGCACTAGGGTAAAGTTCTTCCCAAATCCAAGAAGGAGATGAGGTCTTGATGATCCTCTGATGGGGATCCTTCCCTAGATGGGGGTCTTGATATCCTCTAGGGATCTTCTCCTAGGAGGTGTTGATCTCCTAGAGGAGTGGATACAAGGAGCAAAGCTCTCTAATGTCTCTCATATACTTTGTTATCCTCTCAAATGAGCTAGGGAAAGAGTATATAAAGCCTAGGGACGAAATGGAACGGGGGAGTGGGATACAAGGGTAAAACCCCAAATGCACATAGGCTGTTTCGGAGGGGTCCGGGCACCCGGAACGGACAGAGGCTGGCGCAGGGGGTTGGCCGAGAAGCCGGGGGAAGATCGGTCGGGCACCCGGACCGGTCAGGGCCTCCGCCTGACCAGTGGCTGTAGAGGGGCGACATCTAGGGGTTGACAGCCCGGGCACCTGGGAGTGGCTGCTGGCGCCCAGGCGAGGTGGCCGGGCACCCGGGGCCTCAAGGTCGGGCACCCCGGGGCTGCCGGGGAAGCTCATGGGGCATGTGAGGCCAGGAACCTGGGGCTACAGGCCCGGCACCCGGGGCCGGCTGGGAGCAGCAACAGGGGGTCCGGGCCTCCGGGGCCAAAGTGCCCGAGCACCCGGGGTGTCCACGGCCTCTCCTTCTTCACTCTTGTTGCTCCTTTTTGTGGGCATTTTCGAATTAGGACGAAAAACAACAAAATCAAGCTAGCAAATAGGGGGATGGGACTCCAAGATGTGAATCAACCTTGCTCATGATACCAAGATGTTGTAGGGTGAAACCCTAGAGGGGATTTTTTTCACACTTGGAAGGGGAAAAGGAGCAAGAACACAAGAACACACAAGGGAAATCACTCCAAACAAACCCAATCACACATCCACTAGAGTAGCAAACACATAGATCCACAAGAATACATGAACAATCAAAGGAAACAAGCACTAGGGTAAAGTTCTTCCCAAATCCAAGAAGGAGATGAGGTCTTGATGATCCTATGACGGGGATTGTCGGTGTCGGAGTAATGGGCCACGGGTAGGCCAACCCAAGTCCCAGGACCTTTCAAGACATCGGGGCTGGCCGCGCCCCTCAGACCGAGTCCTAGAAGCCGACTCCAAGACAAGCCGAGTCCTAGACGGCGACTCCGAGATAAGCCGACTCCAAGACAAGCCGAGTCCCAGACGGCGACTCCGACATAAGCCGACTCCAAGCTGGCAACCTCCAGAGAGGCTGACTATGGGAGTCGGCCCATGACTCCTCCCTCATCTCGAAGTACGATGCGGGGTACGGTCACGGTGTGGCCGTTCCCCCCTTGCTTACAAAGGACCCGCATGGCTACAGTGAGCCGTATCGCTGGAAGATCTCCGGCGAGGCGCGACACTATTGCCATGCCTGCCCTGACCTCAGCCACAGTGCGCAATGCACTGTGCCCACGACGCCGGCCTGTACGACCCGAAGACCACGGGGCCGCCTATCAGTGGGTGGACCGAAGGCGGCCTGAGCGCCCCGAAGACGGCCCAGTGGGAGTTGGCCTCCCTGGAGTCGGCCGACTCCTCCCCAGGGCCCCACGAGCCATTAACCAGATAGGATGGGGAATGGCGACAGTGATTGCCCGATAGACGGCGGCACTGTTGCCACGACCCAATGACCAAGCCTGCGTCATCAGGAGTGCCACTACAGTATCAAGCCTGTCCGCGGGACCCGCCAGTCGGCGGGCCCCAGAAGCCGGCGGGAAGGACGGCGGTCTGAGAGACAGACGACTGGGACCCGCGCCCAGCCAGATTACCATTGTACCCCCGGGGGTAGGCCTATATAAACCCCCCAGGGCACCCATGCAAAGGGTTCGAACCTTGATAGAGATAGACCAGATAGCATAGGAAGGAGAGAGCTAGCCTTGCCCTCTCCTGCCTCCCGATACAGCTCCAGGAGCATCATTGTAGTCACTTTGCCTTAGTGATCATGCGGAGGCCCCACAGAGCAGCAGTAGGGGTGTTATCTCCCCAGAGAGCCCTGAAGCTGGATAAGATTCGCCGGCGTGCATGTCTTCGCCTCATCCCGTTTCCAGGCACCGGCGACGTTCTACTCGCCCCCACCATGATAAGCCATCCTTTGGCATATGTCGCACCCAACCCCCGACATTTGGCGCCCACCTTGGGGCATGGTGCGCCGTCGTCCGGAGATCTGTTCTAGACGGGAACCCTCTTCCTCCCTGGCAAGCGCAACCAGCCAGGCTCGCCAGATGGAGTCTCCATTGATGCGCTGCACGGTGTTGAGGCCGCCTGTACAGCGAGCAGCCTCGCCGAACTTGTCGGCGAGGTGCGCCTCTCCGACGAGCCTGCATCCGACGCGGGCACGGGTGGCCCCGAGAGTCTCCTCGCGGGCCTCCTCGACCAACTCCACGTCACCGGCGAGCTTGCCGTGGACTTGGAGTCCGTGGGCTCCACCGACCCGATGCTGGTCGACTCCGACGCCGTGTCGCTTGACACTTTCCCCACCAACGTGGTGGTCTACGACGAGCCGCTTCCTCAAGAGGAGAGTGACAGAAGCGCCGTCACGGAGGTGCTCGTCCTCAGTCACGACGAGCGCTCCGGCGAAGAAGTTCAGGACCCACTCGCTGCAGCCCTGCAAGACCTAACGGCGCCCATTCCAGAGGACGCAGACGCCGAGACACTGGAGACACGCCGCCTTCAGATCATCGAAGGCGCCAAGAGGCTGGCGAGCATGAGGCGCCTGTCAGAAGCATACCAGCGCGAGATGGATCGCGCCGTGGGCGGCTCACCGGCTCCGACTGAGCCGAGCCGTCTAGGCGCGCTCCGGCAGCGCGGCGCGACCATCGCCGACTTGTTCGGGGCAAAATGCCCCGGGTACGCCACCGCTGCGGAGAACATCTGTGCCGCCCAAGCGGCGACTGATGAGCTGAAGAACTTCGAGGGCGAAGAATGCCGCATGATGACGGAGCGAGTCCAGCAGCTCCTCGACGCGGTTGCTGCGCAGAACGCGGCCGGTGGTCGCGCAGATGCGCTGCAGCAACAGAACAACGACTTGCCTCCCCGCCGAGATCAAGGCGCGACGTCTTGGACACCGACTGGCGGAGTCCGCGGAAGGAAAGAGAAGGAGCCGACTGTCAGTCGCAGTCGGACTCACATCACCATTGAGCGCGACCAAGACGGCCGTCCAAGAGCAGTAGAGCGGCGGGACGACTACCTGCCTCCCCCGCCAAGAAGAGAACGGCGAGTGTCCCCGCCGCCTGTTGAGCATCCGACTCTCGGTGGCCGCCTCGGCCGTCGAGAGGGAGTCGGAGAGAATGACGCCCGCCATCGGATCGACCGACTCCACCGGTCCTGGCGCTGGAAGAAGAAGACGAGCTAGGTCCGCCTTGCTTCGGGCCCCACATCCGAGACGAGCCCTTCCCCAAAGGGTTCACGCTCCCCCGAGACACACCCAAGTACACCGGCTCTGTGAAGCCAGAAGACTGGCTGATAGATTACTCCACATCCGTCAACATAGCGAACGGAAACAAGCGGGTTGCCGTGAAGTACATTCCACTCATGCTCCAGGGCACGGCCCGGACATGGTTGAACAGTCTGAAGCCCCGCAGCATCAACAGCTGGGTCGACTTCACCGAAGCCTTCATCCGCAACTTCACGAGCATGTACAAGCGACCTCCCAAGCCATGCCAGCTCTCCTTGTGCGTGCAAGGCCCTGATGAGTCAACACACGACTACCTCACGCGCTGGGGCGAGCTTCGGAACTCCTACGAGGGCGTGCACGAGGTGCAGGCTATTGAGTACTTCACGGCCGGGTGTCGAGGAGGCACCCTCCTCAAGAATAGGCTCCTCTGCGACGAGCCAGAAACCCTCGACGAACTGCTAGTCACAGCAGACAAGTACGCCACGGCCGGCTCCTCCATGAAGACAGAGATTCAAGTCAATGCGGCTGGCAAAGTGGCACCTCAGGCTCCCAGAACTCCGGCTGGAGACATCAGTCGGCGACAACAACAGAACGACAACAAACGCAAGGCCCAATAGCCGAGTTCCAACAGTCGGCAGGTCGCGACAATCGAAGATCAATAGCCGGAGGGGCAGCCTCCGGCCAAGCGGCAGAAAGGCGGCAAATCCAATTGGTTGCCGGCCTTCTCTTATGAGCAGACTTTGGATGGTCCTTGCAAGATCGACAGTGGCGCGAAGCCGTCAAATCATACCACCCGAAAGTGCCACTGGCTCACCAGAATCACCAAGGGAGACGGCCTCATTCCTCCGCCGCGTGCTGGGCCGCCGCCTCCGTCGCCACCTCAGCAGCCGGCTGCTCGGCCAGTCGGCGCAGTGCAAGAAGAGTACCCAGAAGAGCATGGAGCCTACATGGTGTTCACCAGTGTAGCAGATGATCGGCGCAGCAGGCGCCAACAGCAGCAAGAAGTAAATGTCATGGCAACAAACACTCCAGAGTTCATGCATTGGTCCGAGAGGCCTATCAGTTGGAGTAGAGCGGATACCCAGAGGTGATGCCGAATCCGGGTTCCTATGCCCTAGTCCTAGGTGCCACCCTGGCCACTGATAGGCGGGCCACCCGCTTCTCGCGAGTACTGATAGACGGAGGCAGCAGTAGCAACATCCTGTACAAGGATACAATGGAGAAATTAGGAATCAAGCGAAGACAGCTTCAGAGCAGCCGGACTGTGTTCCACGGAATCGTCCCTGGCCTTTCCTGCTCGCCAATCGGCAAGATCCTGATAGACGTCCTCTTCGGAGACAAAGATCATTTCCGCCGAGAGCCGGTCTGGTTCGAAGTGGTGGACCTTGAAAACCCATAGCACGCACTACTTGGCCGACCTGCCCTGGCCAAGTTCATGGCGGTTCCTCATTACGCCTACCTCAAGATGAAGATGCCGAGTTCCAAGGGAATTCTGACCGTGGCCGGCGACTACAGGAAGTCGTCCGCCTGCGCGGCCGAGAGCAGCCGGCTGGCCGAGTCCCTGGTGATCGCAGCTGAGAAGCGGCTCCTTGACCGGGTCGTGGTGATGGCTGGAAAGCAGCCAGAGATGTCGCCCGACCCCAAGGAGTCAGAAGCTGAGGGCTCGTTCAAGCCGGCCAAAGAAACCAAGAAGATACCCTTGGACCCGGAGCACCCAGAGAAATACGCTGTCGTGGGCACAGGCCTTGACATCAAATAGGAAGGCGAGCTCATCGATTTCCTCCGTGAGAATCGCGACATCTTCGCATGGTCCCCCAAAGACATGCCTGGTGTCCCGACGGAATTCGCCAAGCACAAGCTACATGTCAGGCCGGATGTGAAACCCGTCAGGCAGCCCCTGTGCCGCCTGTCAGAAGAGAAGAGAAGAGTCGTTGGAGAAGAGATAGCTCGGCTTCTTGCAGCCGGCTTCATTATGGAAGTGTTCTTTCCAGAGTGGCTGGCAAACCCGGTTTTGGTACTGAAGAAAAACAAGCAGTGGCGGATGTGCATTGACTACACAAGCCTCAACAAAGCCTGCCCAAAGGATCCATTTGCCCTGCCAAGATTGATCAGGTGATAGACTCCACAGCCGGATGCGAGCTGCTGAGTTTCTTAGATGCATATTCAGGATATCACCAGATCAAGCTGAACCCGGCAGACAGACTGAAGACCGCCTTCATCACACCATTCGGAGCCTTCTGCTACCTGACGATGACGTTCGGCTTGAGGAATGCCGGCGCCACCTTTCAGCGTTGCATGCAGAAGTGCCTCCTCAAGCAACTCGGCAGGAATGCCCATGTCTACGTGGATGATGTGGTGGTGAAGACGGAGAAGCGTGGGACGCTGCTAGAAGACCTCAAGGAGACCTTTGAGAACCTGCGCCGATTCCAGATCAAGCTCAACCCTGAGAAGTGCGTTTTCGGAGTACCAGCCGGCCAACTCCTTGGCTTCCTGGTCTCCGAACGCGGCATAGAGTGCAACCCCGTGAAGATCAAGGCCATCGAGAGAATGGAGGTACCCAGCCGACTGTTAGATGTGCAGAAGTTCACCGGCTGCTTGGCATCCATCAGCCGATTCATCAGTCGGCTGGGCGAGAAAGCTCTGCCTTTGTATCAATTGATGAAGAAGACCACCTTCTTTCGAGTGGAACCACAAGGCGGATGAAGCATTTCTCCAGCTGAAGAAGATGTTGACTACTCCCCCGTGTTGGCGGCTCCGACTCCTAAAGAGCCCATGCTCCTGTACATCGCCGCCACCAGCCGAGTAGTCAGCACAGTCATTGTAGTCGAACGCAAAGAGGAAGGCAAGGCGCTCCCTGTCCAGAGACCGGTATATTACCTGAGCGAGGTACTGTCGACCTCCAAGCAGAACTACCCTCACTACCAGAAGATGTGCTATGGTGTGCATTTCGCCGCCAAGAAGCTGAAGCCTTACTTTCAAGAGCATCCAATCACCGTGGTTTGCACAGCTCCGCTGGCCGAGATCATTGGAAGCCGAGATGCCTCCGGCCGAGTAGCCAAATGGGCCATAGATCTGGCTCCTTACACCATCTACTACCAGCCCCGCACCGCCATCAAGTCACAAGCACTGGCCGACTTCCTCGTCGACTGGGCCGAGACCCAGTACCTGCCGTCAGCGCCCGACTCCACCCATTGGCGGATGCATTTCGACGGCTCCAAGATGCGCACCGGCCTGGGAGCCGGCGTCGTCCTCACCTCCCCCAAAGGCGACAAGCTCAAGTATGTGCTGCAGATCCACTTCGCCGCCTCCAACAACGTCGCCGAATACGAGGCGCTCATTCATGGGCTCCGGCTTGCCAAAGAACTCGGCATTCGCCGGATCCTGTGCTATGGCGACTCCGACTTGGTGGTCCAGCAGTCATCTGGCGACTGGGACGCCAAGGACGCAAACATGGCGAGCTACCGCTTCCTGGTGCAGCAACTCAGCGGATACTTCGAGGGGTGCGAGTTCCTTCACGTGCCAAGGAACGACAACGATCAAGCAGACGCCTTGGCACGAGTCGGCTCCACCCGCCAAGCAATACCTTCCGGCGTCGCTCTTCAGCGCCTCCTCAAGTCGTCTATCAAGCCTTCACCAGAATCAGACTCCATCTTTGTGCCGGCTCCTCCCGAAGAAGTCGGATCCGACTCAAGAGCCTCCGCAGACGGCCCCAAGAAAATCATAGTTGAAGCCGGTCCGAGGACTTCAGAACCCGGCCCGGGGACTGCGCCAGTCAGCCCGGGGACTCCGTCAATCCAACAAGCGGCCGTGGATTCCGGCCCGCCGCCTCCCAGCCCAGCCACCCTTGTCCAAGTCGCTGTGGTGGCAGTCGAAGAAATAGCAGCACCTTCATGGGCCCAGCCCATCCTCAGGTTCTTAGTAAACAGAGAGCTGCCAACTGATGAAACCTTGGCTCGGCAAGTGCAACGCCGAGCAGCAGCTTACACTATAGTCAACAAAAAGCTGGTTAGACGCAGCGTTACCGACGTCTTCCAACGCTGCGTCGAGGCAGAACAAGGCCAGGCGATTCTCAGAGACATTCATCAGGGCGAATGCGGCCACCATGCGGCTTCAAGGGCACTCGTCGCGAAAGCCTTTCGGCACGGTTTCTTCTGGCCGACTGCCCTGGAAGAGGCCAAAGAGTTAGTCCAAAATGCAAGGGGTGCCAGAAGTTTCCGCTCCAAGCCACTTCAGCCAGCTTCCGCGCTGAAGACAATCCCCATCGCCTGGCCCTTCGCAGTTAGGGGCCTGGACATGGTGGGACCATTCAAGACGGCCTGAGGCGGCCTAACTCATCTGCTTGTCGCGGTGGACAAGTTCACCAAGTGGATAGAAGCAAAGCCCATCAAGAAGTTGAACAGTCCGACTGCGGTGACTTTCATCGCCGACATCACGGTGCGGTATGGCATACCGCACAGCATCATCACCGACAATGGCACAAACTTCGCCAAAGGCGCCTTGGCCCATTTCTGCATGACGCAGGGCATCCGACTGGACTTAGCGTCTGTTGCCCATCCGCAGTCAAACGGCCAGGTGGAGCGATTAAACGGCCTCATCCTGTCCGGCATCAAGCCTCGACTGGTCAAACCACTCGAGCATTCGGCCGGCTGTTGGGTTGAGGAGCTACCATCCGTCCTTTGGAGTCTGCGCACGACTCCAAACAAGTCAACCGGCTTCACGCCTTTCTTTCTCGTCTACGGTGCCGAAGCCATCATCCCGACGGACATAGAGTTCGACTCTCCGCGAGTCACCATGTACACCGAGGAGGAAGCTGAAGAAGCACGCCAAGACGGCGTCGACCTGCAGGAAGAGGGCCGGCTGTTGGCACTCAGCCGGTCAGGCATCTACCAGCAGAGTCTGCGCCGATACTACAACCTAAAGGTCAAGCCAAGATCGTTTCAAGAGGGCGACCTTGTGCTCCGGCTGATTCAGAGAACAGCCGGCCAGCACAAGTTGTCGGCGCCTTGGGAAGGCCCCTTCATCATCAGCAAAGTCCTAGGCAACGGCTCCTACTACCTAATCGACGCTCAGAAGCCTCGAGCGCGCAAGAGGGATGACTCCGGCACCCGTGGAATGCAAATCTTCTTCGAAGATTTTACAGTTGATGCAGTATGTATCACACTACCCCCTTTGTATTAAAGTACTAAGACCTTGGGCCCCCCGAGACGAGCTCGGGGACTGCCCTTTTTTGTGTTATCTGTATGATAAGAGTTATGCCTTCAAGCACATTACTTTCATTACAAGCCGCCTGGCACCGGGCCGGACTAGTCGGCCCAGGGACTCGCCGCCTTGCGCTATGAGGAGCTTCCTGCAGTCGGACAAGTAGTGCGCAGTGCCCAATCCACCTCCTGCCAAAGCCGCAGCTCGCAGAGCGACTGTGAGGCGGGCAGGAGTGAGGAAGAACGGGCGCCCACATGAAAATGGCTAACGACCTAAAGCACGAACATAGCGTAAGACGGCCTCCAGCATTTCTGAAGCAGAAATACGACCTTTGAGTAGTCGGCCTGCCGCTTTCTAGTCGACTTGCTAAAAAACTCTAAACGACCAAGTACTTGCCTTCCCGAAGTAGCCAAGCACTTGACCCAGCGACAGTCCGCAGAGCGGCTGTCCAAAACTAGCAAGGCAGCAACTAAAGGAAGGCGGCAAAGGGAAAAGCCTAAAAAAGCAGTAAGCAAGGAAAGATGGAAATCGGATAAATATTTACATAAGGCCCTCGGCCGAATCTCCGAATAGAAGTTCCAGATACACCCCGCGGGTGGAACTGTTCGAATCTAACAAAGTTTTCAAAAAGATTACTAAGACAGACAAACAAAGGCAGCCTAGGAGGCGGCATCTGGGATCGGAGGATCGGAGGAGACGGCGGTGTCAGGCGCCGGGGCAGTCGGCTGGGCGGTCTCGGTTTGGTCGCCTCTAGCAGCAGTCGCCTCCTCGCGACGCGGCTCGTTGCTGGAGGCGCGGTCAAGCGAAGTCTGGCCGCCTGCTCCGTCTTCTGGCACCTCCGCCCTGCCTCCGTCCTCCACCTCGTCCTCCTCCTCGGCGCTGGAGGCGATCACCTCCGCCGAGTCCTCGCCATACTCCGGGTCCATCCCGAACCACTCTGGCGGCACTTCCTCGCCGCCTTCAGCCCGCTCGGGCTTGAAGACATTGGTGTCCGTGTACTCGGCGATGGCCGCCGCACGCTCGATAAGGGCGCCCTCCACGGCCTCCATCTCAGCCTGGGCTTTTGACCGGAACGCGGCCAGACGGTCCAGGTCCAGCCCTGGATACCACGCCTTGACAAACTCCAAGGCCCGGCGTGCTCCGGTCCGGGCGGAGGAGCCCTTCCAAGCCTCAAGACGGCCGGCGGAGACTTCCAGCCAATCGGCGGTCCGACTGCCGGTGCGCATAACCGGCATGTCTGGCCACAGGGCGGCAACCGCCTGGGCGCCGGCACACTGAAGCCGGTGCAGCAGCCGGTGAGCCGGACGAAGACGGGCTTCAATGCTCAGAAGCTGCTCATCGATGGTTCGGGGGGCATTGGCGGCGATCTCCTCACCATCCGCCCTTCGCGCCTCTCGAGCAGCCTCGATGGCCAGAGGGACTGCCTGCGAGTGACCAAGGAAGAAATCTGGCAAGACAAAAAGAAGCAAGTCGAAAAATCAGAAGTCGGCCCGACGCATAGTCGGAAGCCCGAAGAAACGAGATAAACTTACCATCAACGATATCCTCGATTTCGTGGTAGTCGGAGGTCAGCATCGCCTCCTTGTCAGTCCAGGAGGAGCGCTCGCTCTCAAACTCGGTCATGAGAGCAGTCTCCCTCCTCTCGGCCTCGTCCTACGCCTTCTTGAGCAGCTCCTTCTGCTCGGCCAGCTGCGCCGCCAGCAGATCGCGCTCTTTGGCGAGCTTGCCGCACTCCTCCTCCTTGGCACGCCGGGCGGTATTGGCCTCACCCAGCTGCTCCTGAAGAGCGGCGTTGGCGCCTAAAGAACGAAAGAAGAAGACAAATAAGTTGTCAGCAAAGAAGAATCGCCGGGAAGATCCGGCCCGACTGCTCAGCAGTCGGCCCGAATATCGGGGACTACAGCCCGCGGGTGCGCCAGCGCGCCCCTGCGAAGAAAAGGAAAAAGAGCTTACTCTGGCTTTCCATCAAGTCGGCGGTCCACTTGTTTAACTCCTCAACATTGCGGTTGAAGGCAGTGGCGCGAAGGTTATGATACTCCTGCAATAAGTCAATAGAGACAAAGTTAGTATTTGGAACTCGCCAGAGGGAGTTCTGAACCGCCTGCTCAGCAGCCGGCCCGGAACTCGGGGACTACACCCAGTGGGTGCGCTGTCGCGCCCCCACAGAGAAAAATAATAATAAAAAAGAAGAAGGAAACGTACTCGGACGGACGTCCGCGCGGCCAGATGCGCCCTGGTGCAAGCTTGAAGGGCGTCGCCTTCAGCGCGTAGCTTCGCCTAGACGTCCAGGAGCGCTTGGTTCAGCGGTCCGGTGCCGCCTCCGTGCAACCACCCGGTGGGCGCGGCGCTTGAGGCCTCGACATCTAGGGTTGCCGAGCTGGCGGCGCCGGTCTCCCGAGGTCGCGGCGCTGAGGTCGCCCTTTCAAGACGGCGGCGCACCGGCGAGACGACTTGAAGAAGCAGCCGCGCCTCGGCCTCGTCCGTGGTCGGCGGCTCCATCTGACCCACCGGCTGTTTGCCGTGCGGTTTCCCGGACGGCGGCGGTGGCGGCACGAGAGTGTCCGACATAGAAGCCTCGCCGCTCTCCTTCTCCACGAGGGGGTTCTCGGTGTCGGCCTCTCCGGTCTGCCCCGTGAACTCCGAAGGCGGCGGCGCAGACGACAATGGGGGGATGAGCATCGCCGATCGGCGACGCGTGGCCTCCTCGGCACATCGTCTCGCCGCAAGGGCGGCTTCGGCGTCCTCCAGCCTCTTCTGGGCGTTGGCGGCCGCCTTCTCAGCCTGCACCTTCTCCAGGCGGTCGGCCTCCTCCTCGTCGCGCTTCTCCCGCGCATTGCGCTCCGTCGCCTCCTAGAGGTCGGCGGCGGGATCGGCCCGCCGAGTATTGGCGGACGTCTCTGCCGACCCCATGACGGAGGGGACGGCGACTCTCTCAAGGGAAAGAGGGGCCCTGAAGACGAACGGAGGGAGAATGAAAGAAGACTTGGACAAGAATCAACGAAGGAAAGTAAAAAAGCGTAAAGACATACGCAGAGACTAGCGGCGGCCTTCTCACTTCCCTTCGGAAGCGGTTGGCCTCGCGGCCACCTCCTCCCGTTTGGTTGCGGCAGCTGCACCCTTGAGCTTCTTCAATTTGCCGCCGGGCGCACTCGGCCCGGCGTGACGCCTCTTCGCGCCGCCTTGGCCAGCCAGGCCGGCGGAGGCGCCGGCGCCTGATGAGCCGGCCTTCGGCTGGTGGCGCTGGACGACTTCCCCGTCAGCGTCGGAGTCAGGCCAGTCGGCGAAGGTGGCCAAGGGCTTGAAGCTGCCTTCTGTTCCTTATCCCCCGCCTTCGGCGTCGGCTTCCATCGCCGCCGCCACCAGGTCGGGGTCGTCGATGTCGCTGTCCGCGCGATCAGGAACATACTCGCGGGGCTGTCTCGTGGCGCCGGCTGCAGGCTCCATGAGGGGGTTCTAGCCCAGAAGAAAACGACAAGAGTCAGAAGCCGGAGTCGGCCGCAAAATAATACAAAACAATAGGGGGACACGACTTACCACTGGTGGGGGGTTGTCGCGCGAGTACGGCTCCTTGCCGAACTTCCAGTCCTCCTCGAACTCGCAGTGCGCGATATGGTTCACCAAGTTCTCCACCTCCTTGCGGGGCATCTCCTTGGTGCTCATCCGACTTGGGTCTTGGAGGCCGCTCATCTGACAGATCAGGTGAGGCCGGTCTTGAAGCGGGAGAACTTGGCGCGCCACAAAGGCGGCCAGCAAGTTGGACCCGACAAGACCCTCCAACTGCAGCAAGACTCGGAGTCGCGCTACGGCGGCGGCCCCGGAGGGAGTCCATGACTTGGCTCGGTGAGACCAGCTGGGGAGCCTCCCAGTTAGGGGGGCGGCGCTGTAGGGCGGCAGGTTGACCCAGTCGCCGTCGGAGGAGAGGTTCTTCACGTAGAAATGAGCGCTGCCACATCTTCACCGACTTGATCAGCGAGATGGGAGGAAAGGGGTTGTCGGCTGTCGAGCGCCACACCGCGATGTAGGGGCCGCACTGAGCCGGAATGCCGGCGACTTGCGTGCCGAGTTTCGAAGAGAAGAATTCTCCCCACAGCTTGAGGGTAGGGAGAACGCCGAGGAAACCTTCGCACAGAGTGGCGAAGGCGGAGAGCAGCACCACCGTATTCGGAGTGAGGTGGTGCGGTTGAAGGTTGTGGAACTCCAAGAACGAGCGGAAGAAGCCGCTCGACGGCAGCCCCAAGCCGCGCATGAGGTGCGAGCGGAAGATGACCCGCTCGCCCTCCTCCGGCGCCGGCTGGGTCTCCCCCACCGGCGCAGGGCGGGCGCGCACGAGGTTCGCGCTGGGGAGGCGGCGTGTCTGGCAGAGGAACTCGATGTGTTCCTCCTCTACCTCCGAGCCGTCCCAGACGCCGGAGCGCACGGCAGGGGCCGTGGCGGAGGAAGAGCTCATCGCCGTGGGATGGAGTGCTCTCGCTCGAGCGGCAGAGGCAAGAGGGAGAGAAGGCAAGATGGGGCGGGGGAGAAGGGCGTGCGTGCGGTGCCGCTCCGCTCCTCCCCCGCCTACTTATAGCCCTATGGGCTGAGAATCCGAGGGGCGGACGTGGGATTAACTGCGCACGATGCCCCACGCCGCCCCATGATTTACCCCACGAAGTTACTGCGTGTAGTAACAACGTGGGAAAACCAACCGTCCACGGCCGCAACTGATCCGTTCGCGTGCCGAGGCACGGTGGTGGCGGGCCCCGCCTGGCGGCCCGTCCTATCGCGCGCATGGGTGGGCAGGCTGTCCTCTCCACGTGGCGCCGCGCGATAGGACCGCCCCGATGACTGCAGGGAAGCGTATCAGGCACGCCGCCTGGTTTCCCGCCGCGACTTTCAAGCTGCAGCTCCTCGCTAGAAGACATCAGACTCTCGACAGTTGGCCCAAGGGAAGACGACAGCCGAGTCCCAGAGTCCGCTCCGGGGAGGTTGAAACTGTTGAAGCCCCACCATGCAGCGTCCGCGGGACTTCACCAGCTTCGGGGACTACTGTCGGAGTAATGGGCCACGGGTAGGCCAACCCAAGTCCCAGGACCTTTCAAGACATCGGGGCTGGCCGCGCCCCTCAGACTGAGTCCCAGGAGCCGACTCCAAGACAAGCCGAGTCCCAGACGGCGACTTTGAGATAAGCCGACTCCAAGACAAGCCGAGTACCAGACGGCGACTCCGACATAAGCCGACTCTAAGCTGGCGACCTCCAGAGAGGCCGACTATGGGAGTCAGCCCATGACTCCTCCCTCATCTCGAAGTACGATGCGGGGTACGGTCACAGTGTGGCCGTCCCCCCCTGCTTACAAAGGACCCGCATGGCTATAGTGAGCCGTATCGCTGGAAGATCTCCGGCGAGGCACGGCACTGTTGCCATGCCTGCCCTGACCTCAGCCACAGTGCGCAATGCACTGTGCCCACGACGCCAGCCTGTACGACCCGAAGACCGCGGGGCCGCCTGTCAGTGGGTGGACCGAAGGCGGCCTGAGCGCCCCGAAGATGGCCCTGTGGGAGTCGGCCTACCTGGAGTCTGTAGTGACCTGACCTCAGATGGTCAAGTCTCTGTGCTCAGGTGTCATCCCTGGATCAGTAATGCTGACACCACACAGTACTTCGAAGGATTTATAACAGAGTAGCAATCACACACTTATTACATCGTTTGTCCAGAAGAGGACTTATTACAATAATCATGGCTTAAGGCCATCTAATAATGATAACAGCGGAAGACTTGGAAGATTAGTGAGTCCATCAACTCCAACGGCATCACTGAGTATAGAACCACGACCTAAAAGCACCTTACTCGTCGTCTAAAAAGTCTGCAACATGAAAGTTGCAGCCCAAAAACGGGTCAGCACATGGAATATGCTGGCAATGTAACACATAGAGAATATTGAATGAATAGCCTATACTACATGCATATATGGCTGGTGGTAAAGCTCTATGGTTACAGTTTTTGCATAAAGCCAGTTTTTCCCTACTGCAAAGGAATAAATTTATTTAACTATCATGGTGGTTGTTAAACATTGAGAATGGTTGACAGCATCCTCAATCCCAATTAAAAGTACTCATTAACAAACCCAACAATATTAAATTAGAGTAACGTGTTGAGATTCAAATGATATTTCAAGTACTAGATACTCAAGATGTCCATAACCGGGGGCACGGCTAATCATGATTAGTTTGTACACTCTGCAGAGGTTTGCGCACTTTTCCCCACAAGACTCGATCGCCTCCGTTTGGTTTCTCGCACTACATGGTGTTTGAGAAACGGATGACCGAGACATAGTCTTTCAGAAGCGCTAGCACCTTACGATGGGTAGACCGGTACACCTACATCCCCTACATCTGCTAGTCCACCACTATAAGAGTTCGCACAACTTAGTCAACTATGCCAGAGCCCATAATGGCTTGTGGCTGCACACGTAAGTTACTAGTATGAATTATCTTATGATCCCTTTGAGCCTGGGTGGCGGTTCATAGGAAAATCACACGGTACCCCCGGGATTTCCAAAAAAACAGGCGATCACTGGATACCCCAGGTGCCTCAATCCACCCAGATGTGTATTTAAGTTGCCACCTTAGATAAACCATTAATTATCAAACTCACATCTGTCATGGAAATTCACTCACCCAATCCACGTCTACTAGCATAGCATGGCATAATAAGCAAACGTAGAGGTAACTCCCAAAGGTTTCATAAGTAAAACAGGTAATAGGTACTACCTCATCTACTTCCCATCCCACAATTTAATTAGATCCTAATCATGCAATGTTTGAGGATTGATCTAATGCAATAAAACTGGGTAGTAGAAAAGGTATGATCAAGTGTTACTTGCCTTGCTGATGATCCGCGAAACCTAGAGACTCGAAGTAACACACGGCGCACTCCGGGTGATCTATCGCAGACAAACAACAAGCATACAATAAGTACTCATCTAATGCACAGGTAAATCTCGAATAAAAGATCTAACCAGAAAGTTCAACTTAAGAACCCTGGTTTGCAAAAGAATCAAATCAAATAAAGCAACGAAAGTCAAATGGCGAAAGAAAACAACTCGGTTCTAGCAAGTTGAAACTAGGTCAAATTTTACAGTAGCAAAACTTAGTTCAAGTTGATTAGTCGGAACGGCGGTTTCGAAACGAAACTCCAGGCGCTTGAATCACCTGATTCCGATAAACGAGCGAGAAGATAAACTAGAACGAAGATCGGGTCTGAAATCGCTATCCGAAAATAGCGGAATAAATCCGACTAAAAGAAAAACGACGAACAGTTAAACGAACGGACATTCGTTAACCGGGAATAACCGGTGATCACGTTCGTTAAGACGAACGGTCCGGCGAACGCTCGCTAAACAACAAAACCGGAAATAAAAACCGATCTAGGGTTTTTTTTTAAAAACCGAACCGACGAAAAGAAAACCGGAACGGTTTTTATAAAAAAACCGAACCGAGGGGAGGGTGGCGAGCCGCGGCTACCTCGGCGAGGCGGGTCTCCGGCGGGGCGGCGGTTTGGCGGCGGGCGACGGCAGGCGGCGGCGCTAGCGGCGGCGGCGGCGCAAGCGGGCGGCGGCGGCGGCGCAAGCCGGCGGCGGCGGCGGCTGCTGCTGCTGCTGCTGCTTGGGCGGCGGTGGCTGCGGGTTGGCGAGGAGAGGGGGGTGTTGGGTATTTATAGGAGGGGGGTGCTGCTTCTTGGGGGAGGGGGCAAGGCAAAGGCGGCGGCGGTGGCTGAGTCCGAGCCGGACTCGGCGTCGGGCGGCGGCGGTACTGCGCGCGAGGGGCGGCGGCTGGGCCGGCTGGGCCCTTGGCCCAGGCGGGGTGCTGCAGTTTTTTTAATAAATACCGTGCGTAGAAAAACGAATAAAATAAAATCTAAACTAACTCCAAAATTAAAAAGTAAATTTTCCCCGACTTCTAAAAATGAGTCGAACAAAATGAACTTTTACTCGGGGCCTAAAATGCAATTTTTGAAAACACGCATTTTTCCCTAAGGCAAATAAACTCCAAAAAATCCAAAATTCAATTTATTTATTAAATCTTCATTTTTCCTAAGTTTTGGGAAAGTCATATTATTCCCTCGTTTTTTTTGATATTGGAAAAATATTTGAAGATAAAATAAATAAATCAAATGATCCTCTTTTCATTATTTGAGAGAACCCAAATATGAAAATTTCAAAATATCCAACTCTCTCCGTGGGTCCTTGAGTTGCGTGAAATTTCTAGGATCGACAAAATGCAAGAAAATATGAGATGCATGATGATCTTATGTATAACATTCCATATTGAAAATTTGGGATGTACAAACCTACCCCCCTTAAGATGAATCTCGCCCTCGAGATTCGGGTTGGCTAGAAAATAGGTGAGGGTGATCCTTGAGCAAATCTTCTTCTCTCTCCCAGGTGGCTTCATCCTCTGTGTGGTGGCTCCACTAAACCTTGCAAAACTTGATAACTTTGCTGCGAGTAACTCTGCTGGCATATTGGAGAATCCTGACTGGTTTCTCCTCATATGTTAAATCATCCTTCAACTTAATTGCTTCAAGTGGCACTGTATCTCTTAACGGTACCTCTGCCATCTCGGCGTGACATTTCTTCAACTGAGAAACATGGAATACGTCATGAACTCCTGACAGTCCTTCTGGTAATTCCAACTTATAAGCGACTTCTCCCATGCGTTGCAAGATCTTATACGGTCCAACGAAACGTGGTGCTAACTTTCCTTTAACTCCAAAACGCTTAACTCCTTGAAGTGGGGATACTCTAAGATAAACTCTGTCTCCAACTTCATATTCTATCGCCTTGCGTTTTGAATCCGCATAGCTCTTCTGTCTGGACTGGGCTACCTTGAGCCTGTCGCGAATCAACTTAACTTTCTGTTCATACTCCTTAATCAAATCTGGTCCAAACAACTGACGGTCTCCAACTTCGTCCCATGACAACGGTGTCCTGCACCTCCTTCCGTATAAAGCTTCGAAAGGTGCCATCTTCAAGCTGGTTTGGTAACTGTTGTTATAAGAAAACTCTGCATACGGCAAGTTATCGTCCCAACTAGATCCATAATCTAGTGCACAAGCTCTCAGCAATCCTCCAAAATCTGATTGACTCTCTCAGTCTGTCCATCTGTCTGTGGGTGAAAAGCTGTACTGAATTCTAGCCTGGTTCCCAAAGTTTCGTGCAATTGATTCCAAAACTTTGAGGTAAATTGGGTTCCTCTATCTGATACGATACTCCTCGGAACTCCGTGCAAACACACAATTCTGGTCATGTATATCTTTGCCAACTTAGCACTGCTATAGGTAGTCTTGACTGGAATGAAATGAGCTACCTTCGTCAAGCGGTCGACTATAACCCAAATCGAGTCATAGCCTGAACGAGTCTTCGGCAAACCCGTGATGAAATCCATGCCTAGTTTATCCCACTTCCATTTGGGTATCGGCAATGGTTGCAACAATCCTGCTGGCTTCTGATGTTCTGCCTTCACTCTCTGACATACATCACAAACTGCTACATACTCCGCAATATCTTTCTTCATTCTGGTCCACCAGAACGTTTCCTTCAAGTCCAAATACATTTTGGTATTTCTGGGGTGAATCGAATAGGGTGAATCATGTGCCTCTTGCAGAATCAACTTCCTGATCTCCGGGTCATTTGGCACATAAACACGGTCCTCAAACCATAGGGTATCGTGCTCATCCTCACGAAATCCCTTTGCTTTTCCTTCGCTCATTTTCTTCTTTATATCTGCAATCTCTTGTCATTTTTCTGAGCTTCCCTGATTTTATCCATCAAGGTAGACTGAATCTCCAATGCTGCTACATAGCCTCTCGGAACTATTTCCAAACATAGCTCACGAAGATCTTCTGCTAACTCCTTTGGTATTTCTCCAGTCAATAGCGTATTGACATGGCTCTTGCGGCTCAATGCGTCAGCTACTACATTAGCCTTTCCGGGATGGTAATGCAATCTCATATCATAATCCTTGATGAGTTCCAACCATCTCCTTTGTCTAAGGTTTAACTCCTTCTGCGTGAAAATGTACTTCAAACTCTTGTGATCCGTGTACACCTCACAATGATTTCCAATGAGGAAATGTCTCCATGTCTTCAATGCATGCACTACGGCTGCTAATTCCAAATCATGTGTGGCATAATTTAATTCATGAGGTTTCAGTTGTCGTGAAGCATACGAAACAACTCTTCCTTCCTGCATAAGCACTGCTCCAAGTCCTCGACGTGAAGCGTCGCAATACACCTCATAATCTTTGGTCTGATCTGGCAAAATTAGCACTGATGAGGTAACCAATCTTTTCTTCAACTCCTGAAAACTTGCCTCACAATCCTCAGTCCATATGAACTTGGTATCCTTTTTCAGCAACTCCGTCATAGGCTTTGCAATCTTTGAGAAATTCTCAATGAATCTCCGGTAGTATCCTGCAAGTCCAAGAAAACTCCGGATCTCTCCAACTGTCGTGGGTGCTTCCCATTCGGTTACGGTCTCAACCTTTTTAGGGTCAACTGCTATCCCTTCTCCGGATATAACATGTCCAAGAAATCCAACTTCCTTTAGCCAAAATTCACATTTGCTGAACTTGGCATATAACTGATGTTCCCTTAGTTTCTCCAAAACCAATCGCAAATGTTCCTTATGTTCCTCTTCATTCTTCGAGTAAACCAAAATATCATCAATGAACACCACGACGAACTTATCCAAAAACTCCATAAACACTTTGTTCATCAGGTTCATGAAATAGGCAGGTGCGTTAGTCAGTCCAAATGACATAAAGGTATACTCATACAGTCCATATCTTGTGGTAAATGCCGTCTTAGGTATGTCCTGCTCTCGAATCTTCAACTGATGGTACCCTGATCGCAAATCGATCTTGGAAAACACTTTAGCTCCTTGCAAACGATCAAACAGATCATTTATCATTGGTAGTGGGTACTTGTTCTTGATTGTTACTTCATTCAATCCACGATAATCAACAACCATCCTTAACGATCCATCCTTCTTCTCCACTAAAAGTACGGGTGATCCCCAAGGCGAAGAACTTGGGCGTATATAACCTTTATCCAATAGCTCCTTAATCTGCTTCTTGATTTCCGCCAAATCCTGTGCGGGCATCCTGTATGGTCGCTTCGATATTGGGCCATGTACCTGGCAAAAGCTCAATCAAAAACTCAATGTCTCTATCCGGTGGCATTCCTGGCAATTCCTCAGGAAATACATCAGGGTAATCCTTCACCACTGGCACCTCTTCCTGCACAACTCCTGATAGGGAATTTACTTGATTCCTATTTGGTCCATGTCGTGATACATACTTGATCCTTCTTCCTTCTGGTGTCGTGAGCAAAATCGTCTTACTTGCGCAATCGATGTTTCCTCCATACATCGACAGCCAATCCATACCGAGAATCACATCCAAACCTTGGGATTCCAGAATGATCAAATCCGTCAGGAATACATGCCTTCCTATACTCAATGGCACTTGAAAACATCCTTGTCTGGCCATGTACTCTGCTCCTGGTGAACTTACTAGCATAGGGGTTTTAAGAATCTGAGTAGGCAGACTATACTTTTCTACAAATCCCCTTGATATGTATGAATGCGATGCACCAGTATCGAAAAGAACAAGTGCAGTAAATGACTTAACCAAAAACTTACCGATTACTGCATCGGGCTGAGCTTCAACCTCCTCCACATCAATGTGGTTCACCTGTCCCCTGTTGAAAGGGTTTGGCTTCTTTCCAGAGCTTCCATTTCCACCTTGGCCTTCGGGACATCATTTGCATAATGTCCGGTCTTGGAACACTTGTAACAGGTGACATGGCTCAGGTCTTTCTTGGCTGGGGTTGATGGTGTGGTCCGGTTCTGGCCGTTGCTTCCTCCATTCCCATTACCATTCTTGTGGCCATTATGGTTGTGCGAACTACCTCCTCCATGGGTATGCTGAAACTGAACTCCCTGTTTAGGGGTATAACGGGGCTTCTGCTGGGCTCCAGAGTTATACTTCCCCTGTCCATACTTCCTCTTGCGATTCTCAATCTGCTGCTGCTTTCCTTCAATCATGAGGGCGCGGTCTACCAACTCCTGGTAGTTATTGAATCTTGCTACCATCAACTGCATGCTTAACTCATCATTCAGTCCTTCCAGAAACTTCTCCTGCTTAGCTGCGTCTGTAGCAACGTCATCTGGGGCATAACGTGCTAACTTACTAAAATCATCCACATACTGGCCAACAGTCCTTCCTCCTTGGCGTAAGTTGCGAAACTCACGCTTCTTCATGGCCATAGCTCCTGCTGAAACATGGGTCGTGCGGAAAGCTTGCTGAAACTGATCCCATGTGACAGTGTCTACAGGGTAAGTGGCTGTGAAATTCTCCCACCATGCTGCTGCGGGTCCGTCAAGCTGATGTGCAGCAAACTTCACCTTCTCACCATCTGTACATCCTGCAGTGGTCAACTCCCTTCCTATCTTGCAGAGCCAATCATCTGCTACAATCGGCTCGGTGCTACTGGAATACACCGGCGGATTCAGCCTAAGGAAACGAGTCAAGTGATCCGCAGGTGGTGGTGGTGGTGGTGGGTTGTTGTTGTTGTTGCCTTGGTTCTGTACAAATGTTTGAATCAAAGTATTCTGCTGCTGAATCAACTGAGTGATCTCTGGCGGGAAAACAAACTCGGGGTCGCGTCTCGGAGGCATCTGAAGGGTTTAGAAAAGACGAGAAATTAAGAATAGAGTGAGGTCTAAGGAGAAAACACTACCCAAATGCTCATGAGACAAATGCACACAAAATCACTTCATTCATTTCAAACAAAGGGCTTACAACGGTCTAACTATCGCAAAAGTGCTTGTACTAATAATGTTTACATGGAGGGAATACTATTAATATGTGGGGGTCATCTATTAATTTGAACCGGTGGAAGACTCCATGATGTCTGCTCCAGCTTCGTCTTCAAAGTCGGGTTCACTTGGATCCGAATCGGTGTCGTCAATGATGATGTAGTTGCTCGGACAGTCGACGTACTTGTCTTCATTCTTGAGCTCTAACTTCTTCTTGAGTTCTGCAATCTCATACTTAAGATCGCTGTTGTGCCTTGCTACGGCTACGATCTCGTCCATGTAGTCCTTGCGTTAGACTTCAGCTCTCCTTCAAGTTCGATGATCCTTCCCTTCGCATTCTTCAACTCTATCATATCATTGCACATCTGGTTCTCCTGGCGTCGAATGTGCTGGTTTAACTCCTGGATGAAAGCTGCAATGGATCTATCCTTCTTGGTGTTGACTATCTCCCAGTCTTCATTCCGGCGTCCGCAAATCTGGTAGATAGTGTCCTTGAGGTCTTCTTGATAAACTTCTCCAATGCGTCCCATGGTGATATGAGCTGCCATGCTCTTTCCCAGACTCCAGGTTGGTGCACTGAAAACACTATCTATGGGCTTGGTGATTGGCGCGAATGTCCTTCCCGGAACGTGACCTTGAATCTTCTAGCGCTCCTCTTCAGGCAGAGTGGCGTTGAAAGTCCCGGTGAAGCTTGGTAGTCCAATGTTCAGGTACTTAGCGACTTCCTTCAAGTGGGATCCAAAAGGGGTGCCTTCATCTGGTTGAGCGTACTTGATCTTTGCGTCCGTCATCCTAAAAGAGTAGAAAAGATGAGGAGTTAGAAAATGGGAAGAGAATAGTGATCTATGGCTTTAACTTAGTGGTCGTGTCCTACAGTCAGCGTGTGCTCTGATACCATCTCTGTAGCGACCCGACCTCAGATGGTCAAGTCTCTGTGCTCAGGTGTCATCCCTGGATCAGTAATGCTGACACCCACAGTACTTCAAAGGATTTATAACAGAGTAGCAATCACACACTTATTACATTGTTTGTCCAGAAGAGGACTTATTACAATAATCATGGCTTAAGGCCATCTAATAACGATAACAGCGGAAGACTTGGAAGATAAGTGAGTCCATCAACTCCAACGGCATCACTGAGTATAGAACCACGACCTAAAAGCACCTTACTCGTCGTCTGAAAAGTCTGCAACATGAAAGTTGCAGCCCGAAAACGGGTCAGCACATGGAATATGCTGGCAATGTAACACATAGAGAATAATGAATGATAAGCCTATACTACATGCATATATGGCTGGTGGAAAAGCTCTATAGTTACAGTTTTTGCGAAAAGCCAGTTTTTCCCTACTGCAAAGGAATAAATTTATTTAACTATCATGGTGGTTGTTAAACATTGAGAATGGTTGACAGCATCCTGAATCCCAATTAAAAAGTAATCATTAACAAACCCATCAATATTAAATTTAGAGTAACATGTTGAGATTCACATGATATTCAAGTACTAGATACTCAAGATGTCCATAACCGGGGACACGGCTAATCATGATTAGTTTGTACACTCTGCAGAGGTTTGCGCACTTTTCCCCACAAGACTCGATCGCCTCCGTTTGGTTTCTCGCACTACATGGTGTTTGAGAAACGGATGACCGAGACATAGTCTTTCAGAAGCGCTAGCACCTTACGATGGGTAGACCGGTACACCTACATCCCCTACATCTGCTAGTCCACCACTATAAGAGTTCGCACGACTTAGTCAACTATGCCAGAGCCCATAATGGCTTGTGGCTGCACACGTAAGTTACTAGCATGAATTATCTTATGATCCCTTTGAGCCTGGGTGGCGGTCCATAGGAAAATCACACGGTACCCCCGGGATTTCCAAAAAAACAGGCAATCACTGGATACCCCAGGTGCCTCAATCCACCCAGATGTGTATTTAAGTTGCCACCTTAGATAAACCATTAATTTACAATCTCACATCTGTCATGGATATTCACTCACCCAATCCACGTCTACTAGCATAGCATGGCATAATAAGCAAACGTAGAAGTAACTCCCAAAGGTTTCATAAGTAAAACAGGTAATAGGTACTACCTCATCTACTTCCCATCCCACAATTTAATTAGATCCTAATCATGCAATGTTTGAGGATTGATCTAATGCATAAAAACTGGGTAGTAGAAAAGGTATGATCAAGTGTTACTTGCCTTGCTGATGATCCGCGAAACCTAGGGATTCGAAGTAACAAGCGGCGCACTCCGGGTGATCTATCGCAGACAAACAACAAGCATACAATAAGTACTCATCTAATGCATAGGTAAATCTCGAATAAAAGATCTAACCAGAAAGTTCAACTTAAGAACCCTGGTTGCAAAAAGAATTCAAATCAAATAAAGCAACGAAAGTCAAACGGCGAAAGAAAACAACTCGGTTCTAGCAAGTTGAAAACTAGGTCAAATTTTACAGTAGCAAAACTTAGTTCAAGTTGATTAGTCGGAACGGCGGTTTCGAAACGAAACTCCAGGCGCTTGAATCACCTGATTCCGATAAACGAGCGAGAAGAAAAACTAGAACGAAGATCGGATCTGAAATCGCTATCAGAAAATAGCGGAATAAATCCGACTAAAAGAAAACGACGAACGGTTAAACGAACGGACGTTCGTTAACCGGAATAACCGGTGATCACGTTCGTTAAGACGAACGGTCCGGCGAACGCTCGCTAAACAACAAAACCGGAAATAAAAACCGATCTAGGGTTTTAAAAAAAACCGAACCGACGAAAAAGAAAACCGGAACGGTTTTTATAAAAAAAACTGAACCGATGGGGAGGGTGGCGCGGCGCGGCTACCTCGGCGAGGCGGGGCTCCGGCGGGGCGGCGGTTTGGCGGCGGGCGACGGCGACGCGGCGGCGGCAGGGGGCGGCGCTAGCGGCGGCGGCGCAAGCGGGCGGCGGCGGCTGCTACTGCCGCTGCTTGGGCGGCGGCCGCTGCGGGTTGGGCAGGAGGGGGGTGCTGGGTATTTATAGGAGGGGGGTGCTGCTGCTTGGGGGAGGGGCAAGGCAAAGGTGGCGGCGGTGGCTGAGTTCGAGCCGGACTCGGCGTCGGGCGGCGGCGGTGCTGCGCGCGGGCGCGCGCGCGAGGGCGGCGGCTGGGCCGGCTGGGCCCTTGGCCCAGGCGGGGCGCTGCAGTTTTTTTTTATAAATACCGTGCGCAGAAAAACGAATAAAATAAAATCTAAACGAACTCCAAAATTAAAAAGTAATTTTCCCCGACTCCTAAAAATGAGTCGAACAAAATGAACTTTTACTCGGGGCCTAAAATGCAATTTTTGAAAACACGCATTTTTGCCTAAGGCAAATAAACTCCGAAAAATCCAAAATTCGATTTATTTATTAAATCTTCATTTTTCCTAAATTTTGGGAAAGTCATATTATTCCCTCTCTTGTTTTTTTTTGATATTGGAAAAATATTTGAAGATAAAATAAATAAATTCAAATGATCCTCTTTTCATTATTTGAGAGAACCCAAATATGAAAATTTTGAAATCTCCAACTCTCTCCGTGGGTCCTTGAGTTGCGCAAAATTTCTAGGATCGACAAAATGCAAGAAAATATGAGATGCATGATGATCTTATGTATAACATTCCAAATTGAAAATTTGGGATGTTACAGAGTCGGCCGACTCCTCCCCAGGGCCCCACGAGCCATTAACCAGATAGGATGGGGAATGGCGATAGTGATCGCCCGATAGACGGCGGCACTGTTGCCACGACCCAATGACCAAGCCTGCGTCATAAGGAGTGCCACTACTGTATCCAGCGTGTCCGCGGGACCCGCCAGTCGGCGGGCCCCAGAAGCCGGCGGGAAGGACGGCGGTCTGAGAGACAGACGGCTGGGACCCGCGCCCAGCCAGATTACCATTGTACCCCCGGGGGGTAGGCCTATATAAACCCCCCGGGGCACCCATGCAAAGGGTTCGAACCTTGATAGAGATAGACCAGATAGCATAGGAAGGAGAGAGCTAGCCTTGCCCTCTCCTGCCTCCCGATACAGCTCCAGGAGCACTATTGTAGTCACTTTGCCTTAGTGATCATGCGGAGGCCCCGCAGAGCAGCAGTAGGGGTGTTATCTCCCCGGAGAGCCCTGAAGTTGGGTAAGATTCGCCGGCGTGCATGTATTCGCCTCATACCGTTTCCAGGCAGCGGCGACGTTCTACTCGCCCCCACCATGATAAGCCATCCTTTGGCATATGTCTCACCCAACCCCCGACAGTCGGTGTCAAAACCGGCGCATCTCGTGTAGGGGGTCCCGAACTGTGCGTCTAGGCGGATGGTAATAGGAGACGAGGGACACGATGTTTTTACCCAGGTTCAGGCCCTCTCGATGGAGGTAAAACCCTACTCCTGCTTGATTGATATTGATGATATGGGTAGTACAAGAGTAGATCTACCACGAGATCAGAGAGGCTAAACCCTAGAAGCTAGCCTATGGTATGATTGTTGTTCGTCCTACAGACTAAAACCCTCTGGTTTATATAGGCACCGAAGAGGGTTAGGGTTACACAGAGTCGGTTACAATGATAGGAGATCTACATATCCGTATCGCCAAGCTTGCCTTCCACGCCAAGGAAAGTCCCATCCGGACACGGGACGAAGTCTTCAATCTTGTATCTTCATAGTCCAGGAGTCCAGCCAAACATGATAGTTCGGCTATCCGGACACCCCCTAATCCGGGACTCCCTCAGTAGCCCCTGAACCAGGCTTCAATGACGACGAGTCCGGCGCGCATATTGTCTTCAGCATTGCAAGGCGGGTTCCTCCTCCGAATACTTCATAGACGATTTTGAACGCAAGATAGTGTCCGGCTCTGCAAAATAAGTTCCACACACCACCGTAGAGAGAACAATATTTACACAAATTCAATCTGCTAACGTACTCCGTGGCGTGACATCACACCACGGCCAAGCCATTATTCGAATCGTTTTTACTATCCCACCTCAGCGCGTTTAGCGAGGCGGTTTCCTTGGCATGTCTTGTCAAAGCAGAGATCGTGTCCCCTTATTCCGGGATTCTCATCAATACGGGCGTGGGTAACCCAACCACGCCATTGATTACGGTGCTTGGGAGATAAGCGAGTTTTACCAGGCTGGTGGGGACGCATAGCTTCGTCCCTCCATATAAGGGGATAAGGATCCACCTTTTTACCTACGCCTTCTTCCTCCTTTGCTTATCCATTTCCGCGCACTCGAGCTCCAGCGCCCAAGTCCGCACATCTCGCCTCAACCTTCCCCAGCCATGTCCGGAGCGGGAGGCAAGTGGATGGCCTCCTCCGTCATGGAGGGGCACATCAAGAGGTTGTGGAAGGCCGGATACTTGTCTAGTGACATCGCACAGCGGCTCCCCGACAAGGGGCAGCTCATCCCCACCCCCGGGCCCCATGAGAGGGTGGTGTTCCTCACCCACTTCCTCCGCGGACTAGGTTTTCCACTTCACACATTTGTCCGGGGGCTCATGTTCTACTACAGCCTAGATTTCCATGATCTGGCCCCGAATTTCATCCTCAACATCTCGGCGTTCATCATCGTGTGTGAGGCCTTCCTCTGTATCCAGCCCCACTTGGGCTTATGGCTGAAGACCTTCAATGTCAAGCCGAAGGTAGTGGGCGGCCGCCAAGCAGAGTGCGGAGGTGCCATGGTGGGCAAGATGCCCAACGTCCTATGGCTCGAGGGCTCCTTCGTGGAGACCATAAAGGGGTGGCAATCGGGGTGGTTCTACATCACCGAGCCGCGTGACCCTAAATGGGTGGCGGCCCCTGAATTCTGATCTGGCTTCCCTACATGGCTCACTTCTTGGAAAGAGATGGGCCTAACATGGGGTGATTCGAAAGAGCAGACCGGACTCCAATCCTGCATCAAAACCTTGGTGAACAAGAAGCTCAAGCTCGTCAACATAGTCTAGGTCATGCTCATCCGCCGGATCCTCCCGTGCCAACAACGGGCCTTCAGCTTGTGGGAGTTTGATCCGGCACAACACCAAACCTTGAGCAGGCTCTTCGACACTACGTACGAAGATGCCTGGAAGGTGTTGTTCAAGGGCGCCGAGGCTCCCGCATCCGCTACCGAAGATCGCGGATTCAGCTCGCAGCGTCAAGCCGGCGAGGTAAGCTATTTTATCCTTTACATGACACTTGTTTTCCATAGTTTGACTCTATGCGGGATCTAAACTCCCTTTACCTTTGACAGGCCTGGCAAAAGACGTCCGGGCAGGTTAACTGTCCAGCTCCCTTGCCAGAAGACCCAGCGGACGCCCAATTAACTCGGCTGCTGGTTCCGGCGCCTTACGTGGTGCCGGAGAAGAAGGCCAAGAAGAAGGCCACGGGAACTCGAAGGAGTTCCCGGCGCCAGGTGTTGTCGGACTCATCGTCCGATGACTCCGAGGCAGACTCCTCCCGCGAAGACGAGGAGGAGGAAAAAGAGGCCTCTCCCCCAGCGGGGGAAGAGAAGAAAAGGAAGGCCGCCCCAACTGGGGAGGCCGGAGGGTCCAAGAAGGGAAGGACCCTTCCTCCGGACTACTCCACCAACGCCGACGACGGCGAAGAGGAGTGGCCACCGAGGGCTAAGCCCCTGGCGAGATCGTAAGTGTCCGGATCCTAGAATAACTCATGGTGTTTCATTTGTCGCACAGAATCTCCTAACGCTGAATATAACCCTACAGCCCGCCCAAGGACGGGCTCGACACTTCAACGAGCGGCTCCCTGGCTTCGTCGGACGTGAATAGCACTTCACTTTCGGCCGTCTCCTCTCCTCGCGCTGCGGATGACGCCGAGGTGGGATCCCAAAAGGGGCCCAGCCAGGAGGAGGGGGTCCCGGAGGCGCCGCAAGGCAACCTCCCGGGCTCTGGGCACGAGGGGGATCAAACCCCAAAGAGCTCTAAGTCCGGCCCTAGGCCAGACTCCGCACCGGAACCTTCAGTGGTTCCGGAGTTCGGTAGGCGGCCCCTTCGTAAGAAGGGCAAGACTGCGACACCGGTGACCTCAATCCAACCGAAGGCACCGGATAATTTGCTGGAGGCGCTTAAAGGCGCCTCCATCGACGAGGAGCACCGCACTGTTATGAGTGTGGTGATCCAGAAAGTTCAGTCCGCCAAGAGCGGGCTGACTGAAGCCTGTGCCAGCCTTCTAACAGGCTTTGAGGTATGTATTTAAGATATGTAAAAATATTACCTCATAGACAGTAGCCGCTGATGCTCAGTTTGGTGTTCGGAAAGAAAAGCCGAACTGAGGATCTAAAAATATATACGCAGGAGTCTAACATAAGCATGTCAATATGAGAATGCAGGCTGCGCTGCTGACCTTTGCCACACTGACTGTGGAGGTCAATGCATTGAAGAAGAGCCTCGAGCGATCCGAGAACAAGCTCGGCCTTGCCAAGAAGCAGCTCGAGGACAAGGAAGGTAAGTAATACCTTATGGAAGTATATAAAAGATGTGGTTGCAAAAAATAACAGGAATAATGTGAGAATTGCAGGGGCCACGAACGAGGTGGCGACCCTGAAGGAAGCGGTGTCCGAGGTCGAAAGCAATGCTGCCGCGAAACGCACCGAGCGAGAGAAGCAGAAGGCGCGGGTGGCGGAGGTGCGGCAAGAGCTTCAGGCTCTCATGGAAAAACACGAGAGTTTGGAGCGTGACTCAAAGACTCGAGAGTCTGAGCTCGCCTCGGCTCTTCAGAGCGCCAAAGCCGCTAAGGCCGAAGCCCAAAAATCCCTCTAGGAAATTGAGGCAATAAAGAAGATAGCAGCGGGTAAGGCATTCTTCATGCAAAGCAAGCACGTGAAAGTGAATTACTTGTTACTTACCCGAATCCGGAGCTCTCCAGGAGCATTCACAGATCTGCCCTGCAGTGTGTCTGACGCTGCTGCATTCTACCGGGCCAAGGAGGGGAGCTTGACAGAGAAGGTGTTCTGGTCTCAGCATGCTGAGGCCGGACACCCGGTGCCCTTGAGCGACCAGCTGAAGCAGCTGGTCGAGCTCCGTAAGGTGGCCGAACAGGCCATGAAGGGCCTCATAGTTTGGCTGTGGCCTAAGGAAGCCATACCTGAGAGCTACTTCGGGCTGGTGAGGCGGCTGGTGGACGCCTGTCCATGGATTGAAGTCGTCAAGCGCTCCATCTGCATCTAAGGTGCCCATAGGGCCCTTGCCCGTGCTAAAGTTCACTGGGGCAAGATGGACGCTGAGAAGCTTGTGACGGACGCTCCACCGCCGGGCAGAGAGTATCGCAAGCCCGAGATGTATTATCAGGGCGTCCTGAAGGGTGCCCGCCTTATAGCGGGTGAATGCTCCAAAGATGTAATTTTTGAGTAAACTCGCATTTGTTATCCTGTATGCTTGAAAACTTGTTCATATGCGCTAAGCAACTCTTGTGAATTTAAAATATTACCTTCTGTGCGGCCGTTTATGAAATTTGAGAGATGGCAAGTCGTCGGCTTCTGCCCCCATGCCACGAGTGCTGGGGTATTCGGGATAAACTTGAGCGCTCTTTTTCCCATTCTTGGGTCCTTCAAGGGAGGCGCTCAATGCAACGAACGAGGCAACCGGACTATAATGCTTGAGCACTCTCACTTAGCCATAGAATTCTATAATTTTAAATTTCGGCGAAGCCCCTAGTATTCTGAAGACCGAGTTCGGGGCACTATCCATGCCTAGGCGAGACAAAGCTGACTCCTCGCTCTAAGCGGCATAAGTCTTTAGGGACTCGAAAACCTCTCGAACAGCGACCGGCTCTCGCCCTATCATGACGGTCAGTTTTAGCTTTCTCCATTGAGGTGCTTAACCCAGCTCAACCGGGGCACAATCGCAGTGGTTCTCCCAGCGCTACATTAGCCGATATAACGGAACGTAAGGTACCAAAACATGGGATCCGGGCAAACCCAACTATTGACCCAAGACATGATTCGGAGCCGATGCATATAATGCTATAAGTTCGGGGTGCTGCACTTATGAAAGTGTTCGGACTTATCACACCATATTTTGGGGTACTTAAGCCCCTGGTGTATTCGGCCGTACCAAAGCATACGGATTCAACATGTCATAAGTGAACATATATGGATAAAAAAAGGAATGCAATAATAGGCAAAAGCTGTGGATTGTTTATTAAAAAAGTTGCGGTAAGAGCAGAACGATACAAATAGTGCGATAAGCAATGGGCGGGACTATTTGACATGTCCCCCGCCAGGGGCGAGCTGCGGGATAATATGTGAAACAAGTATATTGCTCGTTATAGAGACCACCTGGACACTCGACGTAGCTTTCTGCTTCCCTGGTTGTTGCATCGTGTGTTTCGGCGATTCTACGGCCGCACAGGGCTTCTTGAGAATGTAGTCCTGAAAGTAAGAAAAAAATGGTATGACACAATTGGGAGCCCCTGGTGCGGTTGAGCCGCATTCTGGGCCTGCCATGGGCGTGCCCCTCCCCCTATGCCCATGGTATTTCCAGAGCGTAATTATGTACGCGTAGTACTGGTTTCGCAATTTCGTGAGGGCTGGGGTTCGGGCCGCATTGCTACGCGTGCTCAGGACGTGCCAGGCGGTCTTGTTGTAGGTTACTCCCGGCGCGCTTGACGGTGTCTAGACGTTTAATAGCCGGACTCGAGAATTGCCTTGAGAGGCTGCTTTGTACTTCCGTCGCGAGAGCCACCGTATGCTCCTCCGTTCGGAGAGAGCGTTCGGTGTTTCCGTTGACCGTAATGACTCCTCGAGGGCCTGGCATCTTGAACTTGAGGTATGCGTAGTGCGGCACCGCATTGAACTTTGCAAATGCGGTTCGTCCAAGCAGTGCGTGATAGCCACTACGGAACGGGACTATGTCGAATATAAACTCCTTGCTTCGGAAGTTATCCGGGGATCAGAAGACCACTTCAAGTGTAACTAAGCCTGTACAGTTGGCCTCTACACCTGGTATGACGCCTTTAAAGGTCGTCTTTGTGGGTTTAATCCTTGAGGGGTCTATGCCCATTTTGTGCACTCTATCCTGATAAAGCAGGTTCAGGCTACTGTCGTCGCCCGTCAGGACTCTAGTGAGGTGAAATCCGTCAACGATTGGGTCTAGAACCAATGCGGCGAATCCGCCGTGGCAGATGCTAGTGGGGTGGTCCCTTCGATCAAAAGTGATCGGCAGGAGGACCACGGATTGAACTTTGGGGCGACTGGCTCCATCGCATATACGTCCATTAGTGCACGCTTCCGCTCCCTTTTGGGTATGTGGGTTGCGTGTATCATATTCACCGTCCGCACTTGTAGGGGGAAGCCCTTCTGTCCTCTATTGTTCGGCGGACGGGGCTCCTCCTCCTCGTCGCTATGCAGCCCCTTGTCATTGTTTTCGGCATTTAACTTGCCTGCCTGCTTGAACACCCAACAATCCCTGTTGGTGTGGTTGGCTGGTTTTTTGGGGGTGCTGTGTATCTGGAACGAGCGATTGAGTATTCGGTCCAAATTGGACGGGCCCGGAGTATTTCTTTTGAATGGCTTTTTCCGCTGACCGGGTTTTGAGCCTCTAAATCCGGCATTGACTATCGTATCTTCAGCATTATCGCCATTAATGCGGCGCTTGTGCTTGTTGCGACGCGACCTGCTGTTGCTGTCCTTGGTATCCGAATTACCAGGGCTCTTGGTCATGTTGTTACTGCGAGCTAGCCAGCTGTCCTCTCCCGCGCAAAAGCGGGTCATGAGTGTTGTGAGGGCTGCCATGGATTTTGGCTTTTCCTGTCCTAGGTGCCGGGCAAGCCACTCGTCGTGGATGTTATGTTTGAAGGCTGCAAGGGCCTCTGCATCCGGACAGTCGACGATTTGATTTTTCTTGGTTAGGAACCGTGTCCATAATTGTCTGGCCGATTCTTCTGGCTGTTGAATTATGTGGCTTAGGTCATTGGCGTCTAGCGGTCGCACATAAGTGCCCTGGAAATTGTCGAGGAATGCGGCTTCCAGGTCTTCCCAACAACCGATTGACTCTGCTGGCAAGCTATTAAGCCAATGCCGAGCTGGTCCTTTAAGCTTGAGTGGGAGGTATTTGATGGCGTGTAGATCATCACCGCGGGCCATGTGGATGTGAAGGAGATAGTCCTCGATCCAGACCGCAGGATCTGTTGTGCCATCGTATGATTCAATGTTCATGGGTTTGAAACCCTCAAGGATTTGATGATCCATCACTTCATCTGTGAAGCATAGTGGGTGTGCGGCGCCTCTGTATTGGGCTATATCACGACGCAACTCAAATGAGCTTTGTCTATTGTGTTCGGCCCGGCCGAAATTGCAATATCCGGCGTGACGGTTATCATCACGTCGTGGGGCGCCCACGCGATCCGTAGATCGATCTTGCTTGCCTTGCCTTGCCTTCCAATATATCCCGCAAGTCTGGCGCATTTTCCCGTGCCTTGGTAGTTTTTGAGCGGCGCTGGGGTGCAGCTTGAGTGGAGGGCCGAGAGGCCTCTCTGTCGCGTCCACGAGGTGGTCGGTCGGCCGTGTTATGCGCTGGTGATGTAGGCTTAGGTGCTTCCTCCTCTAATCGGGGTAGCAGCCTGCGTTTTTGGTAGCTCTTGGAGGGGCGTTCGAGTTCATACTCTTTGGCCGCCAGGACTTCAGTCCATCTGCCGGATAGCAAATCTTGGTCAGCTCTAAGCTGCTGCTGATTTTTCTTGAGGCTGCTTGCCGTGGCCATAAGCCTGCATTTGAAGCGCTCTTGCTCGACGGGATCCTCAGGCACGACAAATTCGTCGTCGTCGAGGCTTGCCTCGTCTTCGGAGGGAGGCATGTAATTGTCGTCCTCTACCTCTTTGCCTGCTGCTCTCTCATGAGGGATGGCTTCTCCATCCTCCTGCGCTGAATCCTGCTAGAGCGGGTTGTCTTCGGCACTGTCCGGGGTGTTATTGTCTCCCGTGCCGGAATCACCGTTTTTGCTGTGGCGGGATTTAGAGCGGCGCCGCTGACGCCGGCGCTTAGGCTGTTTCTTGGAGGGGTCATCCTCCGTTGTTCCACCATGATGAGGGGGCCTTCCAGTGCCCTGTAGGCACTGGTTCTTGGTCGTCTCCTGCATCGTCGTCCATACCGTCGATGTCTTCGGAGTCGAAGTCGAGCATGTCGGTTAGATCATCGACTGTGGCTACGAAGTGGGTGGTGAGTGGGCTTTGAATTTCCTCTTTGTCCGCATCCCAACCTTCCTGACCATAGTCCGGCCAGGGCTCTCTTGATAAAGAGAGAGACTTTAGTGAATTCAGGATGTCGCCAAAGGGCGAGTGCTAAAAGATGTCCGCGGCGGTGAATTCCATGACCGGCGCCCAATCGGATTCGATTGGCAGGGGCGCGAAAGGTTCGGAGTCCGGAGAGGAGTCCGGCACCTTGGAGTTACGAGCCTCGCAAAGGACAGGGTTGGTGTTCGGCTCAATCGCCGTAGAGACAGCAGCCCCCGAGGCGGTGTCCAGCCACCCGTCCCCGATCGGTGCAGTCAGCTCCGAGCTAAGGGTCGGAGCGGACACTGGTGCGGTCTCCAGGGCACTGTTCGGCGGCAGAGCTAGATCATGCCCATCGTGACAGTGTGGCGTGCTAGGCTGTGGCTCGAACCCGTCGAAGATCAAGTCTCCGCAGACGTCAGCCGTGTAGTTCAAACTTCCAAATCTGACCTGATGGCCAGGGGCGTAGCTTTCAATCTGCTCCAGATGGCCAAGCGAATTGGCCCGCAGTGCAAAGCCGCCGAATACGAAGATCTGTCCAGGGAGAAAAGTCTCACCCTGGACAGCATCGTTGTTGATGATCGGAGGAGCCATCGGGCCTAAAGATGACGACACAGAGGAACTCTCAATGAAAGCACCAATGTCGGTGTCAAAACCGGTGGATCTCGGGTAGGGGGTCCCAAACTGTGCATCTAGGCGGATGGTAACAGGAGACGAGGGACACGATGTTGTTACCCAGGTTCGGGCCCTCTCGATGGAGGTAAAACCCTACTCTTGCTTGATTGATATTGATGATATGGGTAGTACAAGAGTAGATCTACCACGAGATCAGAGAGGCTAAACCCTAGAAGCTAGCCTATGGTATGATTGTTGTTCATCCTACGGACTAAAACCCTCTGGTTTATATAGGCACCGAAGAGGGTTAGGGTTACATAGAGTCGGTTACAATGGTAGGAGATCTACATATCCGTATTGCCAAGCTTGCCTTCCACGCCAAGGAAAGTCCCATCCGGACACGGGACGAAGTCTTCAATCTTGTATCTTCATAGTCCAGGAGTCCGGCCAAACATGATAGTTCGGCTATCCGGACACCCCCTAATCCGGGACTCCCTCAGGGATCCTTCCCTAGATGGGGGTCTTGATATCCATGAGGGATCTTCTCCTAGGAGGTCTTGATCTCCTAGAGGAGTGGATACTAGGAGCAAATCTCTCTAATGCCTCTCATGTACTTTGCTATCCTCTCAAAAGAGCTAGGGAAAGAGTATATAAAGCCTAGGGACAAAATGGAAGGGGGGAGAGGGATACATGGGTAAAACCCCAAATGCACACAGGTTGTTTTGATGGGGTCCGGGCACCCGGGGAAAAGGGGTCCGGGCACCCAGACCGGACAGGGGCTGGCGCAGGGGGTTGGCCGGGCACCCGGGGGAAGATCGGCCGGGCACCCGGACTGGTCAGGGCCTCCGCCCGGCTGGTGGTTGTAGGGGGCTGGGCACCTGGGGGTGGCTGATGGCGCTCAGGCGAGGGGACCTGGCACCCGAGGCCGAAGGTGCGGGCACCCGGGCCGGCTGCCTATGGCCTAGTGGGTGGCCAGGCATCCGGGGCCTCAAGGTCGGGCACCCGGGGGTGGCTGGGGCAGCGCCTGGGCCACGTGAGGCCGGGCACCCGGGGCTGCAGGCCGGGCACCCGGGGCCGGCTGGGTGCAGCGCCAGGGGGGTCCAGGCACCCGGGGTGTCCAGGGCCTCTCCTTCTTCACTCTTGTCGCTCCTTTCCTCCTCCTTCTCGTCAGTAGGTGCTCGGGTCTTCGTGCTAGCCTCTTCACAATCAACACCTTGATATCAAATCATGCACAACACTTCCGTTTGAGGTAGGACCCAACTCTGATGTGAATTTGAATGGAGCTCGAAGAGGAAGGAGTTCACCTCGTTCCCGATGGCGCGTGCACGTGCTCTTGTCATCGGTCCTCTTGGTGCTTGTAGTGGTGATGGAGTGTCCATGTGGGTGGTCGAGTGATGCTCCGCAGCAAATTTCCACCTAGTGTTTGGTTGCACAAATGCATATTGATTAGGAGTTAATAACGACAGTTGAACTGAAAGGTTATAGTAGAACACACATGTGACATCACACATACATTTACATGAACAACACATGCACCTGTGCACACGTGCCAACACACCCACATATCCGGAATAGATACATACGTATTCTTCTACGACCTTTGAAATAGAAAACATACAACACGAAAGTCATTTGTAATAGAAAGATGAAGCTACTCATCAAAGGAAACAGTGAATCATGTGCGATGAATTCAGAAAAATTCATCCAAAATAGCTTGAAACATGAACACAAAATTGTACATCTATAGTCAATGAAACTACAAACCAATCATCTGAATGGAACCACAACGTGGCCCAGCATCTTTTTTGTGTACAACTTATCTCGAATCGAAGCATGATTGTGTAGATTAGAAGAGACTAGTGAACGGGATTAAAAGTGAGGGAGATTAGGAGGCTGACATGCATATTATAGTACACTGGTCACATGTAGATCTACTCGTCTATAATTTGTGAAATAGAAAACTCACAACACGAAAGTCATGTGAGACAGCGAGGTGAAGCTACTCATCAAAGGAAACTTCAAACGGTTGACCGTGTGACACGAATTTGTCAAAATGCATCCAAAAAGATCCAAATATGAACACAAAATTCAACATATACAATGAACGAAACTATGATCTGATCGTTTGAATGGAATCAGAACATCGAGGTGCATCTTTATGTGTACAACTTATTTTGAATCGAAGCATGGTTGTGTAGAAAAGAAGAGGCTAAATGAAAGAGTTACCACAAACCATGTGCACATGCGTACTATGAGACCCACCCACATGCGCTCCAGAGCATCTCTCGGGCATGGCTCGCTGGAAACTACCGATTTAGCTATTCCCAGCGATATAGGCCCAGATATGCTTTAACAATCGTGCCATGCAGGCCCAACAGTATTTGCATATAACCAAACAGGGTGACACAAAAAGATGTTGCACACAGCGGGCCTGATTGAGACTTATGCGGGCAACCAAACATGCCCATACTAGAGGACTTCACCAGTATATGTTCCTGGAAGCGTGAGTTGTGGCATGCAAAATAGATCTAACCACATATGATTATCGAGATTGCCATTTTCTTTGCTGCTAGTCATATTCATTTTTCCTCGATACTGTTGTCGTCAACACGATGGTGCAAGCCATATTATACGCTCTCTAACCGTGCACTTCTCCTGTGGGACCACACTTGTACGTGTTCCTTTTGTTGTTGAGAAAGCAATCATGTTTTTTGTTATAGCATCTACAGCGGGACTCCCCAACCCCCTACCTCCCCCATCTATAGCCAGACTCCCCAACCCCTCCCGCCTCTGCAGTCATTGATCAGTAAAAGAACTTGACCCAGACAAATGCCTTATACCGGCTTCATACGCCCAGGATGATCGGCACATCCAGCCCAAATATGTGGAGGCCCGGGGAGCCGATCACACCTCAAATTGCACCAAACCCCCCTCCGATCTTGCCAATTCGTCCTTGTTCCTCTCCTTTGTTCTCCCTCATCCATGATGGTCCACCCTAGCTCCTCGCCACTCTTCCTCACCCGCCATACTGAGCCTGTAGCACCGGTAGCACCACCAAAACACTCATCCCCTCTGTTCTCGCTCGCATGGACACGGTCGCCGCCCAGGATGCCGTTGCGATACGCTCTGACTACTCTCAGACTGCACCTTCCCCTCCATGTGTTTAACATAATGTCCAGCCCTTTTTGTTTGCGATTGTTTTGCAGGCAAAACGATGGATTTGGATGGTTTGTCGGACGAGGATTATGGACCCACAGAGCTTGATGAAATAATTCAAAAGGGGTTCTTTGATTCGTCAGATTCAGACGAAGAAACGGAGATTATCATGGTCATGAGCATCCAACAGGAAATGGATCGAGAGGTGGAGCACGTTCTCAACAAGGGCTCGGTTAAAGGGAGAAGAGTTCAGAAGCGGGATAGGGTCTCTGCAGCATGGGTCCTCTACAAGGACTACTTTTCTCCTGAACCTACTTTCCTTGATGAATGGTTTCATCGACTTTTTCGTATGCACAAACCATTGTTCTTGTGTGTACTGGAGGGAGTGGAGGCATAGATCCCTACTTCAAGCTCACCAGGAATTGTTGCGAACAACTCTCGTTCTCTGCTAAGAAGAAATGCACGGCTGCTATGAGGATGCTTGCACTTGGTACTGTTGTCCATGTTGTTGGTGAGATGGTTCGAATGGGGAAGAGCACATGTCTAAAGACAATTGTGAACTTTTCCCGCGCCGTAGTGGAGGTGTTTGGAGCTGAGTATCTAAGAGAACCAAAATTGCATGATACAGAAAGGTTGCTGGTTATTAGAGAGGCAAGGGGTTTTCTAGGTACGTCAGTTCAATTGATTGCATGCATTGGCAATGGAAGAGCTGCCCCAAAGGTTTGCGCGGGATGTACCAAGGTCATACCAAAGAGGCCACTGATAGAATAGCGCATAGTTATGATGATTCTTCATGGCATGATCAATATATAGGCATTATGTCTGAGACAAGTAGGCCGATATCTATCTGCATCTACTACTATTACTCCACTCCTCGACCACTATCCAGCATGCATCTTAAGGTATTAAGTTCATAACAAATAGAGTAATGCTTGAAGCATGATAACATAACATAGACAAAGAAAGAGCAAATAATATGGTCGAGTCCCATCATTTTACCCTTAGTAACAACAACCAATACGTGCGTTGCAACTCCTCCTGTCATAAGTAAGGACACCGTAAGATTGAACCTACTACCAAGCACCTCTCCCACTGAAGAAAAATCAATCTAATTGGCCAAAAGAGATAGATCGGAGAAAAATACAAGGCTATAAAATAACACATAGACAAATCTCACAAAAGACTCAAATACTTTCAGTGATTCATGTGATCATAAACCCACAATTCATCGGTTCCCAACAAATACACTGCAACAATTACATCGAACAGATCTTCGAAGAGATCATTGCATTGAAGATCAGAGAGAGAGAGACAGAGAGAGATCTGGCTACTGCTATGGACCCGTAGGACATGTCGGAACTTGTCACATCCCTAGAATAATGCTTGTAATTAGTTGCATGAGTCAGCATCATGCATCATGTTGTTTTCAAGAAACTTGAATTGAGGAAAGTGGAAGCCTCAAAAATTTAATCAAAGGGAAAGAATCTTGAAAATGCATTTAGTGAATCCAAAATACCCTAAAAACAGTTTTGAGAATTTTGGCAAGAGTTATATACCAAACCAAAATTTTGGAACATTTTTAAGGGATTATTTGGGCTCTGAATTTAAATCACTATTGTATTTGAATTTGGATCTATATTCTTAATATATGGAATATATTTTCAAATGTCTCCGATATATTTTATGTGCTTTTGGAACAGTCCAAAGAAGTAACATACAATTATTCAGAATGTTTTGGCATTGTTCGAATTTTGTTTGAATCCAAAACAGTGGCTAAATAAATACATAAAAAGAAAACAGAACATAACTGAAACAGAGCAGAAGAACTTCCCTACTTACCTGGTGGCCCAGCCCACCAGGCGCTCTCATGTCGCCTTCCTCCTCGCACTAGTAGACGAGGGCGCATGCCTGGCGCGCACAGCCACACGCCACAGCCACCTCCTTCCTCCCTCCCTGATGCGTCTGGACGATGCCACGCGACCACGCAGAGCCGTCCGGCTCTCCCTCCCTCTCCGTCGAGTCCCCCCTCCTCTGGCTTCCTCCCCCTCTCTTCCCCAAGAGCACCAGAGAGCGCAGCACCATCGCACCCGTAGCCACCACGCACCCCGGGCCTCGCTGCAATGCCCCAGAGCTCCTGCTCGACGCCCTCGACCTCTCCATCGGCTCGCGCAATGTCAGATGCCCCGAAGCGCCGTCCCCGACCTCTTCTTCCTCCTTGGGTCGTCGAGATCGCCACCGCCACCCCGCTCGCTCCGGACCTCCCCCGCACCCACTAACCTTCTCATCGTGGTCGATGTGAGGTCCTCTTTCTCCTCCCCCAACCCTGTTGCTCTGCTCGTCCTCTAGCTAGCGCTGCCGCCATAGCTGAAGTTTCTCACCGTCGCGTTTGTCGTCGTCATCAGTGGAGCTTGCGCTTGACGTGTTCGAGCGCGTTAGCGTGCTCCCAATGCTCTATAGATGCCGCCTAGCCGCTTAGCTCGTACGCTTGTGAGCCGCCGCCATGTGCCCGAACACAGTTATGCTCCCGCCGCCGCCTCATTCATCGTCGTTGATGATTCTGGCCACCCCAGCACCCACCGTTGCCACTGTCCCACGTGCCTCGCCGCGTCGGTATCGTAGAACCCATCCACACGACCTCTTGTCACCGAAAACGGCCGGACGAGGACCTTCGACGTGTCCTGCTTAGTGCCGGCGGCTAATCGCCGGTTAGCAAATGTGGCCGTCATTAGATTAGGAACTAATTAACCCTATTAGTTTAACACTAGACACTCGCAGTAGGTCCCACTTTATTAGTTTATTGGTTAACCAAAATAATTAGGTTAATTAATAAAATCGATGGACCCACGTGTCAGCATTGATTGTGCTGACGTGGCCTTTGACCGGGCCCACATGTCTGTGACCCTAGCCAGCACATTGACACTGACCAGTGGGACCCACTGGTCAGGTTTGACCTGGACGGCCCTGTTGACTAGTTGATGTAAGCATTAAAATAAATTAGAAAATATTTATGAATTTCAGAAAATACTCCAAAATTTGAAAAATCATAGAAAGTAATCTATGAGTCAGATGAAAATAATTTATATACGAAAAATGATCATAAACATCCAAATAATCTGTTTATGGCATTTTCATGCATGTTTTAGCAACTTATACCTGCTGATCAGGTCAAATCAAGTAAAGGGCATTTTAGATGCTTCTTTCGAAGTTTGAATTTGAATCTTTGATTCAAATGAACTTCGACTAATATGGTAGCATTTTGCATTAGCTCAAATACTAGCATATTGCCATGTCATGATCATGCATCATATTGTTACATAGCATTGATTTTGTTCCCTCTTATTTGCTAGTGTTTGTTCCTCTTGATAGATGTTTTCCAATGTTGAGATCGATGTCACTGATGAAGACTCAATGCTATCTACAGAAGTGCCAGGCAAGCAACCCCCTTTGAGCATTCTGATACAATCCCACTCTCTCGCCCCTTCTCTCGTTTACTGCATTAGGACAACAATGATTCAACTGCTACATGTTGCGGTAGTTGAACCCATTCCTCTACATGACCAGTCTTTGCCACAGTAATTAGTAAAAGCCCAATAGCATGAGTAGGAGTTGTTTGAGCCATGATGTGCCTACTCATTCATGCTTGCTTGTTATGCCTACTATGCTTAGAGTTATGTCAGGCCTGATTCATCTGGGATGGATGGGATGGTGGTGAACATGTCCTAATATTAAGAGCTAAGTGTGTGAACACGATTTGGTAAACGTAGCGATGAGAGGCCATGTAGGAGTACATGGTGGGTTGTCTTATTGAAATTGGCCTCAGGAACTGAGTTCTGTGTTTGTGATCCAAGACAGTTACTACCACACATTGGGCTCCGGGCACTCCAAGATCTCTCGACTTATTAATCGCCTTGTCCTCTATCCAGGAGTTGTGATAACCCACAAGTATAGGGGATCACAACAGCTTTCGAGGGTAGAGTATTCAACCCAAATTTATTGATTCGACACAAGGGGAGCCAAAGGATATTCTCAAGTATTAGCAGTTGAGTTGTCAATTCAACCATACATGAAAGACTTAATATCTGCAGCAAAGTATTTAGTAGCAAATTAGTATGGAAGTAACAGTAACAGTGGCAAAAGTAACAGTAGCGGTTTTGTAGCAATTGTAACAGTGGCAACGGAGAAGTAACTAAGAAAAGATCAATATGAAACGAGCTCGTAGGCAATGGATCAATGATGGATAATTATGTCGGATGCAATTCACCATGCAATAGTTATAACATAGGGTGACACAGAACTAGCTCCAGTTCATAAATGTAATGTAGGCATGTATTCTGAATCTAGTCATACGTGCTTATGGAAAAGAACTTGCATGACATCTTTTGTTCTACCCTTCCGTGGCAGCAGGGTCCTATTGGAAACTAAGGGATATTAAGGCCTCCTTTTAATAGAGTACCGGACCAAAGCATTAGCTCTTAGTGAATACATGAACTCCTCAAACTACGGTCATCACCGGGAAGTGTCCCGACTATTATCGCTCCAGGGTTTGCCAGATCATAAAACGTAGAAGGGGACTATAACTTGCAACATAGGATCAAGAACTCACATATATTCATGAAAACATAATAGGTTCAGATCTGAAATCATGGCACTCGGGCCCTAGTGACAAGCATTAAGCATGGTAAAGTCATAGCAACATCAATCTTAGAACATAATGGATAGTAGGGATCAAAACCCAAAAAACTAACTCAATTACATGGTAAATCTCATCCAACCCATCATCGTCCAGCAAGCCTACTATGGGATTACTCACGCTCGGTGGTGAGCATCATGAAATTTGTGATGGAGGATGGTTGATGGTGACAATGGCGACGGATTCCCCTCTCCGGAGCCCTGAACGGACTCCAGATCAGCCCTCCCGAGGAAGAACAGGGCTTGGCGGCGGCTCTGTATCATAAAACGTGATGAATCCTTCTCTCTGGGTTTTTTCTCCCCAAAAGTGAATATATAGACTTGGAGTTGAGGTCGGTGGAGGTCCAGGGGACCCACGAGGCAGGGGCGCGCCCTGCACCCTTGTGGACAGGGTGTGGGCCCCCTTCTGTTGATTGTTTCGCCAATATTTTTTATTAATTCCAAAACGTGACTCCGTGAAGTTTCAGGTCATTTCGAGAACATCTATTTCTGCACAAAAATAACACCATGGCAATTCTGCTGAAAACTGCATCAGTCCGGGTTAGTTCCATTCAAATCATGCAAGTTAGAGTCTAAAACAAGGGCAAAAGTGTTTGGAAAAGTAGATACATCGGAGACGTATCAACTCCCCCAAGCTTAAACCTTTGCTTGTCCTCAAGCAATTCAGTTGACAAACTGAAAGTGATAAAGAAAAACTTTTACAAACTCTGTTTGATCTTGTTGTTGCAAATATGTAAAGCCCGCATTCAAATTTTCAGCAAAGATTATGAACTAACCATATTCACAATAACACTTAGGTCTCATGTTTACTCATATCAATGGCATAATCAACTAGCGAGCAATAATAATAAATCTCGGATGACAGCACTTTCTCAAAACAATCATAATATAATATAACAAGATGGTATCTTGCTAGCCCTTTTTGAGACCGCAAAACATAAATCTAGAGCACCCCTGAAGATCAAGGATTGACTAGACATTATAATTCATGGCAAAAGAGATTCAGTCACAGTCATACTCAATGTAAATTAATAGCAATGCATACAAATTACAGCGGTGCTCTCCAACTGGTGCTTTTAAATAAGAGGATGATGACTCAACATAAAAGTAAATAGATAGGTGATACGTCTCCAACGTATCAACTTTTCCAAACACTTTTGCCCTTGTTTTGGACTCTAACTTGTATGATTTGAATGAAACTAACCCGGACTGACGTTGTTTTCAGCAGAACTGCCATGATGTTGTTTTATGTGTAGAAAAGAAAAGTTCTCGGAATGTCCTGGAAATCCACGGAGGCACTTTTCAGATTTAATAAGAATTTTTGGCGAAAGAATTAATGCCAGGGGCCCACGGCCTGTCCACGAGACAGGGGGCGCCCCCCTAGGGCGCGGCCCCCTATCTCGTGGGCCCCCTGGACCTCCTCCGACCTCAACTCCAACTCCATATATTCCGTCTCGGGGAGAAAAAAATCAAAGGAGAAAGTTTCATCGCGTTTCACGACACGGAGCCGCCGCCAAGCCCTAATCTCTCTCGGGAGGGCTGATCTGGAGTCCGTTCGGGGCTCCGGAGAGGGGGATTCGTCGCCGTCGTCATCATCAACCATCCTCCCTCACCAATTTCATGATGCTCACCGCCGTGCGTGAGTAATTCCATCGTAGGCTTGCTGGACGGTGATAGGTTGGATGAGATTTACCATGTAATCAAGTTAGTTTTGTTAGGGTTTGATCCCTAGTATCCACTATGTTCTGAGATTGATGTTGCTATGACTTTGCTATGCTTAATGCTTGTCACTAGGGCCCGAGTGCCATGATTTCAGATCTGAACCTATTATGTTTTCATGAATATATGTGTGTTCTTGATCCTATCTTGCAAGTCTATAGTCACCTATTATGTGTTATGATCCGACAACCCCGAAGTGACAATAATCGGGATACTTCTCGGTGATGACCGTAGTTTGAGGAGTTCATGTATTCACTATGTGTTAATGCTTTGGTCCGGTTCTCTATTAAAAGGAGGCCTTAATATCCCTTAGTTTCCACTAGGACCCCGCTGCAACGGGAGGGTAGGACAAAAGATGTCATACAAGTTCTTTTCCATAAGCACGTATGACTATTTACGGAATACATGCCTACATTACATTGATGAATTGGAGCTAGTTCTATATCACCCTATGTTATAACTATTGCATGAGGAATCGCATCCGGCATAATTATCCATCACTGATCCATTGCCTACGAGCTTTTCACATATTGTTCTTCGCTTATTTACTTTTCCGTTGCTACTGTTACAACTACTACAAAAACCCAAAAACATTTATCTTTACTTTTTCTACCGTTACCTTTATTATCATACCACTTTTGCTACTAAATACTCTGCTGCAGATACTAAGTTATCTAGGTGTGGTTGAATTGGCAACTCAACTGCTAATACTCAAGAATATTCTTTGGCTCCCCTTGTGTCGAATCAATAAATTTGGGTTGAATACTCTACCCTCGAAAGCTGTTGTGATCCCCTATACTTGTGGGTTATCAAGACTAATTTCTGGCGCCGTTGCCGGGGAGCATAGCTCTATTCTCTGAGTCACTTGGGATTTATATCTGTTGATCACTATGAAGAACTTGAAAGACGATCGAACTACTATTTTGCCCTCAACTACGAGGGGAGGTAAGGAACTGCCATCTAGCTCTGCACTAGATTCTCCTTCCGTTATTAGTAGGCTTGCGACACCTAAACCTACTACTGCTATGAATTCTGATATGTCGCATGTTATTGATGATGCCACTTCTGCTATGCATGATGAAACTACTTCTGTGCGTGATACTACTTTGCCATTAGGTGAATTTCTTGATGAACAACTTGCTAGAGTTAGGGGGAATGAAAATATTGAAGATCCTATTACTGATGATAGTGATGATGAAGGTCCCCCAATGATTATGTATTACCTGTTGTTCCTAAGGGTTATGTTATGAATGAAAAAGCTGCTATGGAAATTCTTGCTTGCAATGATAGAAATGATCTTAAGAAATTATTAGCTAAATGGAAGCAGCAGTCTCTTAATGCTAGAATGAAACCCGATCCTGCTTTTGCTACTTCACCTATCTGTGTTACTGATAAGGATTATGAATTCTCTGTTGATCCTGATATTATTACTTTAGTTGAATCTGATCCTTTTTATGGCCTTGAATCTGAAACTGTTGTGGCACATCTTACCAAGTTGAATGATATAGCCACCCTATTTACTCATGATGAGAAGTCTCGCTATTTATATATCCTTAAGATATTTCCGTTCTCATTAAAGGGTGATGCTAAGACTTGGTATAATTCTCTTGCTCCTGGTTGTGTGCGTAGTCCCCAGGATATGATTTATTACTTCTCTGCTAAATATTTCCCTGCTCATAAGAAACAAGCTGCCTTGCGGGAAATATATAATTTTGTGCAAATCAAAGAAGAGAGTCTCCCACAAGCTTGGGGGAGGCTTCTCCGGTTACTTAATGCTTTGCCTGATCATCCTCTTAAGAAAAATGAAATACTTGATATCTTTTATAATGGACTAACCGATGCTTCCAAGGACTACTTGGATAGTTGTGCTGGTTGTGTTTTCAGGGAAAGAACAGTCGACGAAGCTGAAATACTATTGAATAATATGTTGACTAATGAAAATAATTGGACTCTTCCTGAGCCAGTTCCTGAAGTAATTCCTGAACCAATTGAGCCAACTCCTGAGCCTATTCCTAAACCCACTCCGAAGAAGAGAGGTGTTTTATTTCTCAGTCCTGAAGATATGCAAGAGGCAAAGAAATCAATGAAAGAAAAAGGTATTAAAGCTGAAGATGTTAAGAATTTACCTCCTATTGAAGAAATACATGGTCTTAATTTACCGCCTGAAGAACCACATTGTCTTGATAACCCGACACAGGTAGTAAAGGTAAATTCTCTCTATAGATATGATAAAGTTGAAATACCCTCTACTAAATTTCATAGCCCATGCTTAGATGAATTTGATGACTTTATGGCTAGACAAGAAAGTTTTAATGCTTATGTTGGTAGAGAGTTAAAGAATAATGCTTTCGAGATAGGACGCGTAGGTGATAATCTGGCTAGAGTTAAAGATGAACTTCACCGCGTTAGCAAATATGCTTCTATGGTTGCTACTCAAGCTGAGCAAGTACTTAAAGCTCAAAATGATTTGCTTGATGAATTAAATAATAAAAATGACTTTGCTGTTAGAGTGGCTACTAGAACTGGTAGAATGACTCAGGAACCTTTGTATCCTGAAGGCCACCCTAAGAGAATCGAGCAAGATTCTCAGAGAAATAATTTAGAGGCACCTAGTTCTTCTAAAAAGAAGAAGAAGAAAAACGATAGAACTTTGCATGCTTCTAGTGAACCTACTGTAGACACACCTGAGAATCCCAATGATATTTCTATTTCTGATGCTGAAACACAATCAGGTGATGAACATGAACCTAGTGATAATGTTAATGATAATGTTCATGTTGATGCTCAACCTAGCAAAGACAATGATGTAGAGATTGAACCTGCTGTTGATCTTGATAACCCACAATCAAAGAATCAACGTTATGATAAGAGAGATTTTGTTGCTAGGAAGCACGGTAAAGAAAGAGAACCATGGGTTCAGAAACCCATGCCCTTTCCTCCTAAACCATCCAAGTCAAAGGATGATGAGGATTTTGAGCGCTTTGCTGAAATGATTAGACCTATTTTCTTACGTATGCGCTTAACTGATATGCTTAAAGTAAATCCTTATGCTAAGTATATGAAGGATATCATCACAAATAAAAGAAAGATACCGGAAGCTGAAATTTCCACCATGCTTGCTAATTACACTTTTAAGGGTGGAATACCAAAGAAACTTGGAGATCCGGGTGTACCAACTATACCATGCTCTATTAAAAGAAATTATGTTAGAACTGCTTTATGTGATCTTGGAGCCGGTGTTAGTGTTATGCCTCTCTCTTTATATCGTAGACTTGAATTGAATAAGTTGACACCTACTGAAATATCTTTGCAAATGGCTGATAAATCAACTGCTATACCTGTCGGTATTTGTGAGGATGTGCCTGTTGTGGTTGCAAATGTCACTATCTTAACGGACTTTGTTATTCTTGATATTCCTGAGGACGATAGTATGTCTATTATCCTTGGTAGACCTTTTCTTAATACTGCAGGGGCTGTTATTGATTGCAACAAAGGCAATGTCACTTTTCATGTTAATGGTAATGAGCATACGGTACACTTTCCGAGGAAACAATCTCAAGTTCATAGCATCAATTCTATTGAAAAAGTTCCAACTATCATTTTTGGAGGTTTTGAATTTCCTCTCCCTACTGTCAAGAAAAAGTATGATATTCTTATTGTTGGGGATTTTCATATCCCCGTTGAGGTAACTTAGTGTTATTCGAAATTTCTCCGGTTCCGTGTTATTCGGAATGAGTTTGTTAACAAGACTTGATCAACCTTGTTAGTGGATTCATTTTGATGATCACGAGATGGATGAAACTAGAAGGCACAACCTTCTGTACCCTCTTTTTACTTTCTGTTATTTAGAATAAATAAAGCAAAAATAGTATTATCTGTCTGTTTTCTGAATTATCCGTGCATTAAAAAATAGTCCGAAAATAAAAGTGCTCCAAATGCCCTGCAAATTTAGTATGATTTTTTCTGGAATATTTGAGGATTTTAGGCACTGAAAACACTGCAGGAGGGGCAAGCACCAGGCCACGAGAGAGGAGGGCGCCCCCCTGTCTCGTGGGCCCCTGGTGGCTCCCCTCCACTTATGCCAGCACCCACACACTTCATCTTCTACCCAAAAAATCCCCATCCAGCTCAAGCCCGAGTTCTAGCTCGTTTTGCTGCGATTTTCGATCTCTTAGCTCAAAGCTCCATTCGCAAAACTGCTTTGGGAGATTGTTTCTTGGTATGTGACTCCTCCATTGGTCCAATTAGTTTTTGTTCTAGTGCTTTATTCATTGCAAATTTTTGCTGCATAGGTGACCATGTTCTTGAGCTTGCATGTTAAATTTTTGAGGTCCCAAGCAATTCCAATGCATGATATAGGCTCTAGGCACTTGTAGGAGTAGTTGCTATCAATCTTGTTTAGTTTTATTCACTTTTATTTTGAAGTTACTAAAATTTCAGAAATTTTCAGAAAATGTTGAGGAGGCTGTTTAAAGGCTCTTCTAGCCAAAGCTCTAAGGAAAAACAAGACAAAGAGAAGGAAAAACCCAAGTATAATCTTCCTCGCTTAGCGGAAGTACGGTCATGTGAATGGCCGTGTGAGGATTTCTTGAAAGAAGTCGGAATTCATGAAGACTTTTATGCTTTAATCGGGACTGCAGGCCTCGCCTGTTTCATGAACGACCGAATCGATCAGTATATCTTACTTACCAATACTTTCGTGCAAAACTTTTATTATTATCCTAAGAAGTCTCCGCCTGCAGTATCATTTCATTTATATGATGAATTCAAAGAAATGTCTTTACGTCATTTTTGTGCGGTATGTAGGATACCTTATGAGGGAGAATTAGAGGAACCCCATCGTGAAGATGTGGATGCTTTCCGTAAAACTATTGCTGTAGAAGAGCCAAAGAAGGGCTCTGAGGCAAAAGTCTCTAGCATATACTTTCCTGTTTTACGCTACTTTGCCATATTTGCTAGTAGATGCTTGATTGGTCATGGGAATAGTGGGAACTTGACCGTTCCAGATATTATTATTCTTCAACATGCTTTGCTGGGAGACAACACTTTTAGTATAGGTGCCGTCGTTGCTAAACGGCTAGCCCTGAACCGTACAATAGGCCCCATATTTGGAGGTATCTATGCTGCACGTCTTGCTGGACATTTTCAGATACCCATTAGGCACTATGAGGAGGAGGAGACAAAATTACCTCCTCACATTTTAGATTACAAGAGCATGCTAGCACACAAGTTTATTGTTGACAACAAAGAGAAGATGCTCTTGTATAGACTTAGATTCAATAAGAAACACTTTGAGTTTATTATTTTGCCTGCACCTTTGTTATTTGACTTGCTTGCAGAAAATCGCCTTGTTACGCTGGAAGTGGTGAACAACCATCTAGCCCAAGCTTTTACTCCAGAACCTGAACCTGAACCGGAACCTGAGCTGGACCCTTATTGTGCATCATCTATCTAGTGGGATCCGGAGATGACCAGCCAATGGTATCCTGATTATACCTCCCACTACACCGGGGAGAGTAGCGGCGGTCCTTGGTATTAAACCAACTTAGGCCAAAAGCCTAATCTTGGGGGAGTACGTATTTCTCACCGACTTTACATTCATGTTCACACACTAGTCGTCGGTGCTCATACTCTTTCATTGTATTATCCATGCTAGTTTAAATTTCTTTTTCGAGTTTTCTTCTTGTGTGTTTGATAAACCTTAAGAAAAACCAAAAAAATAGTTAGTTTAATTTCCTTGCTTGTAGTAGAAATTAAAATGAAAACCCAAAAAGATTTCTCGTTCTTCTTTTACTTGTTGGGAGCTTTCCCGTGTAAATAGTTTTGCTTTCTTTTCTTTCTTTTGGGGGTCGAGAAGACTATATTGAAAATGCTTAGTGGCTCTTATATGCATGATTGTTTATTTAATTCAGAGCCCATATTACTTGTCTTCTCTCTTGAGTTGAATGCTTGCAGATTCCAGCTTAGTCCAATGCACGTGCACTTTTATTATTATACACATCGTTCGGTCTTGCAAGTGAAAGGCAATAATGACGATATATGATGGACTTATTGGGATGAGAAAAGCTGGTATGAACTCGACCTCTCTTGTTTTTGTAAATATGATGAGTTCATCGTTCCTGAGTCAGCTATTATGAAGTAAACATATTTGCAATGACATTTAGAGATTATAGTTGCTTGTGCCATGCTTGATTAGCTATGAGTTATAATGGTTTACCTTGCGTGCCAACATGCTATTAGAATGATTATGATGTGATATGATGGGATGGTATCCTCCTTTGAATGAATTGAGTGACTCGACTTGGCACATGTTCACGCATGTAGTTGAATCAAATCAACATAGCCTTCATGATATTTATGTTCATGGTAGATTATATCCTACTCATGCTTGTACTCGGTGTAAATTAATTTTAATGCATGTTTACGACTGTTGTCGCTCTCTCAGTTGGTCGCTTCCCAGTCTTTTGCTAGCCTTCACCTGTACTAAGCGGGAATACTGCTTGTGCATCCAAACTCCTTAAACCCCAAAGTTGTTCCATATGAGTCCACTATACCTACCTATATGCGGTATTTACCTGCCGTTCCAAGTAAATTTGTATGTGCCAAACTCCAAACCTTCAAATGAAATTCTGTTTTGTATGCTCGAGCAGCTCATGTTTCAACTAGGGCTGCCTATATCTTCCATGCTAGGTGGGTTATTCTCAAGAGGAGTGGACTCCGCTCCTCATTCACGAGAAAGGGCCGGTAACCGGGATGCCCAGTCCCATGATCCAAAAAGATCAAAGCAAATCAAAATAATTAAACAAAACTCCCCCAGGGCTGTTGTATGTTGGAGGCACTCGTTGTTTCGAGCAAGCCATGGATTGATGCTTGTTGGTGGTTGGGGGAGTATAAACCTTTACCATTCTGTTTGGGAACTGCCTATAATGCATGTAGTATGGAAGATACAGCCATCTCATAGTTGTTGCGTTGACAGCAAAAGTATGCCGCTCAAAATGTTATTCAATCTCTATTTTAAAATCGAGCTCTGGCACCTCTACAAATCCCTGCTTCCCTCTGCGAAGGGCCTATCTATTTACTTTTATGTTGAGTCATCATCCCTTCTTATTAAAAGCACCCGCTGGAGAGCACACTGTCATTTGCATTCATTATTATTGGTTTATATTGGGTATGACTTGACTGGATCTCTTTTACCATGAATTACAATGTTTAGTCAGTCCTTGATCTTTAAAGGTGCTCTGCATTTATGTTTTGCGGTCTCAGAAAGGGCTAGCGAGATACCATTTTGTTATATCATGTTATGATTATTTTGAGAAAGTGTTGTCATCCGAGTTTTATTATTATGGCTCGCTAGCTGATTATGTTATTGATATGAGTAATTGTGAGACCTATGTGTTATTGTTAGTATGGTTAGTTCATAATATTTGCTGAAACTTGAATGCTGGCTTTTCATGTTACAACAACAAGGACAAACAGAGTTTGTAAAAGTTTTTCTTTATCACTTTCAGTTTATCAACTGAATTGCTTGAGGACAAGCAAAGGTTTAAGCTTGGGGGAGTTGATACGTCTCCAATGTTTCTACTTTTCCAAACACTTTTGCCCTTGTTTTGGACTCTAACTTGCATGATTTGAATGAAACTAACCCGGACTGACGTTGTTTTCAGCAGAACTGCCATGATGTTGTTTTATGTGTAGAAAAGAAAAGTTCTCGGAATGTCCTGGAAATCCACGGAGGCACTTTCAGATTTAATAAGAATTTTTGGCGAAAGAATTAGTGCCAGGGGGCCCATGGCCTGTCCACGAGACAGGGGGGCGCCCCCCCTAGGGCGCGGCCCCCTATCTTCTGGGCCCCTGGACACCCTCCAACCTCAACTCCAACTCCATATATTCCGTCTCGGGGAGAAAAAAATCAAAGGAGAAAGTTTCATCACGTTTCACAACACGGAGCCGCTGCCAAGCCCTAATCTCTCTCGGGAGGGCTGATCTGGAGTCCGTTCGGGGCTCCGGAGAGGGGGATTCGTCGCCGTCGTCATCATCAACCATCCTCCATCACCAATTTCATGATGCTCACCGCCGTGCGTGAGTAATTCCATCGTAGGCTTGCTGGACGGTGATGGGTTGGATAATATTTACCATGTAATCAAGTTAGTATTGTTAGGGTTTGATCCCTAGTATCCACTATGTTCTGAGATTGATGTTGCTATGACTTTGCTATGCTTAATGCTTGTCACTAGGGCCCGAGTGCCATGATTTCAGATCTGAACCTATCATGTTTTCATGAATATATGTGTGTTCTTGATCATATCTTGCAAGTCTATAGTCACCTATTATGTGTTATGATCCGACAACCCCGAAGTGACAATAATCGGGACACTTCTCGGTGATGACCGTAGTTTGAGGAGTTCATGTACTCACTATGTCTTAATGCTTTGGTATGGTTCTCTATTAAAAGGAGGCCTTAATATCCCTTAGTTTCCACTAGAACCCCGCTTCAACGGGAGGGTAGGACAAAAGACGTCATACAAGTTCTTTTCCATAAGCACGTATGACTATTTACGGAATACATGCCTACATTACATTGATGAATTGGAGCTAGTTCTATATCACCCTATGTTATAACTATTGCATGAGGAATCGCATCCGGCATAATTATCCATCACTGATCCATTGCCTACGAGTTTTTCACATATTGTTCTTCGCTTATTTACTTTTCCGTTGCTACTGTTACAACTACTACAAAAACCCAAAAACATTTATCTTTACTTTTGCTATCGTTACCTTTATTATCATACCACTTTTGCTACTAAATACTATGCTGCAGATACTAAGTTATCCATGTGTGGTTGAATTGACAACTCAACTGCTAATACTCAAGAATATTCTTTGGCTCCCCTTGTGTCGAATCAATAAATTTGGGTTGAATACTCTACCCTCGAAAGCTGTTGCGATCCCCTATACTTATGGGTTATCAACCCCTTACGAAGCAACGCATAAACTAGGGTTCTTGCAATAGGTGAAGTAGCAAATATTTACTTTGATGTTGCTCCTCAACCTACTGAACCTACTGAAAATATTTTCGTTGAGATTCCTTCGGGTATGATAGAGAAACTGCTAGCTAATCCCTTTGCAGGAGATGGAACATTGCATCCCGATTTACACCTTATCTTTGTGGATGAAGTTTGTGGATTATTTAAGCTTGCAGGTATTCCCGATGATGTTGTCAAAAGGAGGGTCTTCCCTTTATCTTTAAAGGGAGATGCATTGACATGGTATAGGCTATGTGATGATACAGGATCTTGGAATTATAAACGATTGAAGTTGGAATTTCACCAGAAGTTCTATCCTATGCATCTTGTTCATCGTGATCGTAATTACATATATAATTTCTGGCCTCGCGAAGGAGAAAGCATCGCTCAAGCTTGGGGAGGCTTAAGTCAATGTTATATTCTTGCCCCAATCATGAGCTCTCAAGAGATATGATTATTCAAAAAATTTATGCTCGGCTTTCTCTCAATGATCGCACCATGCTTGATACTTCCTGTGTTGGTTCTTATATGCTGAAGACTACTGAATTCAAGTGGGACTTATTGGAAAGAATTAAACGCAACTCTGAAGATTGGGGTTCCGACGATGGTAAGGAGTCAGGTATAACACCTAAGTTTGATTGTGTTAAATCTTTTATGGATACCGATGCTTTTCGTGGATTTAGCGCGGAATTGACTCTGAGATAGCAGCTGCATTTTGTGAATCTTTTGCTACTCACGTTGATATCCCTAAGGAGAAGTGGTTTAAATACAATCCTCCCATTGAAGTAAAAGTAGTTGCACCTATTACAGTTCAAGAAAAGACTGTCACTTATAATGATCCTATTGTTCCTACTACTTATGTTGAGAAACCTCCTTTTCCTGTTAGGATAAAGGATCATGCTAAAACTTCGACTGTTGTTCGTCATAGTAATACTAGGACTTATACACCTCCTGAGCAAATCAAAGTTGAACCTAGTATTGCTATGGTTAGAGATCTCTTGGATGATAATTTAGATGGGCATGTTATTTATTTCTGTGGTGAGACTGCTAATATTGCTACACTAGATGCTAAGATAAATAGACCTATTGTAGGCATGCCTGTTATTTTTGTTAAAATAGGAGATCATTGTTATCATGGCTTATGTGATATGGGTGGTAGTGCTAGTGCAATACCTCATTCCTTATATGAAGAAATTATGCATGATATCGCACACGCTGAGTTAGAAGGTATTGACGTTACAATTAAGCTTGCCAATAGAGATACTGTTTCACCAGTTGGGATTGTTAGAGATGTTGAAGTCTTGTGTGGGAAGGTTAAATATCCTGCTGATTTCCTTGTTCTTGGTTCCCCACAAGATGACTTTTGTCCCATTATATTTGGTAGACCCTTCTTGAATAATGTTAATGCTAGGATTGATTGTGAAAAGGATATTGTCACAATTGGCTTAGGGGATATGTCTCATGAGTTTAATTTTGCTAATTTTTGTAGACAACCCCGTGAGAAAGAATCACCTAGCAAGGATGAGATTATTGGTCTTGCTTCTATTGCCGTGCCTCCTACTGATCCATTAGAACAATATTTTCTAGACCACAAAAATGATATGTTTATGAATGAAAGAAGGGAAATAGATGAAGTGTTCCTTCAACAGGATCCTATTCTAAAACACAACTTACCTGTTGAAACCCTAGGGGATCCCCCTCCACCCAAGGGTGATCCCGTGTTTGAGCTCAAACCATTACCTGATAATCTTAAGTATGCTTATCTTGATGAAAAGAAAATATATCCTGTTATTATTAGTGCTAACCATTTAGAGCAAGAAGAAGAAAGATTATTGAAAACTCTGAAGAAGCACCGTGATGCTATTGGATATACTCTGGATGATCTTAAGGGCATTAGTCCCACTCTATGCCAACACAAAATTAAAGTGGAGAAAGATGCCAAACCAGTTAGAGATCCTCAACAACGATTGAATCCTAAGATGAAAGAAGTGGTAAGAAAGGAGATACTAAAGCTCCTTGAGGCAGGTATAATTTATCCCATTGCTGATAGTGAATGGGTAAGTCCTGTCCATTGTGTTCCTAAGAAGGGAGGTATTACTGTCATTCCTAATGATAATGATGAATTGATCCCACAAAGAATTATTACAGGTTATAGGATGGTAATTGATTTCCGTAAGTTAAATAAAGCTACTAAGAAATATCATTACCCTTTACCTTTTATTGATCAAATGCTAGAAATACTAACCAAACACACACATTTCTGCTTTCTAGATGGTTATTCTGGTTTCTCTCAAATACCTGTGTCAGCGGAGGATCAATCAAAAACTACTTTTACTTGTCCTTTTGGTACTTTTGCTTATAGACGTATGCCTTTTGGTTTATGTAATGCACCTGCTACCTTTCAAAGATGCATGATGACTATATTCTGACTTTTGTGAAAAGATTTGTGAGGTATTCATGGATGATTTCTCCGTTTATGGATCCTCTTTTGATGATTGCTTGAGCAACCTTGATCGAGTTTTGCAGAGATGTGAAGACACTAGTCTCGTGTTGAATTGGGAAAAGTGCCACTTTATGGTTAATGAAGGCATTGTCTTGGGGCATAAGATTTCCGAGAGAGGTATTGAAGTTGATAAAGCTAAAGTTGATGCTATTGAAAAGATGCCATGTCCCAAGGACATAAAAGGTATAAGAAGTTTCCTTGGTCATGCCGGTTTTTATAGGAGGTTCATTAAGGACTTTTCTAAAATCTCTAGGCTTTGCAAAAATATATTCCTTTTGTCTTTGATGATGATTGTGTAGAAGCATTTGAAATACTTAAGAAAGCTTTGATCACTTCACCTATTGTTCAGCCACCTGATTGGAATTTACCCTTTGAAATCATGTGTGATGCTAGTGATTATGATGTAGGTGATGTTCTAGGGCAAAGAGTTGATAAGAAATTGAATGTTATCTAGTATGCTAGTAAAACTCTTGATACTGCCCACAGAAATTATGCTACTACTGAAAAAGAGTTCTTAGCAGTTGTATTTGCTTGTGATAAGTTCAGACCTTATATTGTTGATTTCAAAGTTACTATTCACACTGATCATGCTGCTATTAAATATCTTATGGAAACGAAAGATACTAAACCTAGACTTATTAGATGGGTTCTCTTGCTCCAAGAATTTGATTTGCATATTATTGATAGAAAGGGAGCTGAGAACCCCGTTGCAGACAACTTTTCAAGGCTAGAGAATGTTCTTGATGACCCACTACCTATTGATGATAGCTTTCCTGATGAACCATTAGCGGTCATTAATGCTTCTTGTACTGCTCCTTGGTATGCTGATTATGCTAATTACATTGTTGCTAAATTTATACCACCTAGTTTCACATACCAGCAAAAGAAAAAGTTCTTTTATGATTTAAGACATTACTTCTGGGATGACCCACACCTTTATAAAGAAGGAGTAGATGGTGCTATTAGATGTTGTGTACCTGAGCCTGAACAGGAACAAATCCTATGCAAGTGTCACTCTGAATCATATCGAGGACACCACGCTGGAGATAGAACTGCACATAAGGTATTGCAATCCGGCTTTTATTGACCTACTCTCTTCAAAGACGCTCGTAAGTTTGTATTATCTTGTGATGAATGTCAAAGAATTGGTAATATTAGTAGACGTCAAGAAATGCCTATGAATTATTCTCTTGTTATTGAACCATTTGATGTTTGGGACTTTGATTATATGGAACCTTTTCCTGCCTCTAATGGTTACACACATATTTTAGTTGTTGTTGATTACGTTACTAAGTGGGTAGAAGCTATTCCAACTAGTAGTGCTGATCATAACACTTCTATTAAAATGCTTAAAGAAGTTATTTTTCCGAGGTTTGGAGTCCCTAGATATCTTATGACTGATGGTGGTTCACATTTTATTCATGGTGCTTTCCGTAAGATGCTTGCTAAGTATGTTGTTAATCATAGAATCGCATCTCCTTATCACCCACAGTCTAGTGGTCAAGTAGAGTTGAGCAATAGAGAGCTCAAATTAATTTTGCAAAAGACTGTGAATAGATCTAGAAAGAATTGGTCCAAAAAACTTGACGATGCATTATGGGCCTATAGAACTGCGTATAAAAATCCTATGGGTATGTCTCCGTATAAGATGGTATATGGAAGAGCATGTCACTTACCTCTTGAACTTGAACATAAAGCATATTGGACTATTAAAGAGCTCAACAATGACTTCAAACTTGCCGGCAAGAAGAGGTTATTTGATATTAGCTCAACTGATGAATGGAGAACCCAAGCCTATGAGAATGCCAAGCTATTCAAAGAAAAAGTAAACGCTGGCATGACAAAAGGATACAAAAGCGAGAATTTAATGTAGGTGATTATGTGTTATTATTCAACTCCCGTTTAAGATTTTTTGCAGGAAAACTTCTCTCTAAATGGGAAGGTCCTTACGTTATCGAGGAGGTCTATCTTTCCGGTGCCATAAAAATCAATAACTTCGAAGGCACAAGTCCGAGGGTGGTGAACGGTCAAAGAATTAAACATTATATCTCAGGTAATCCTATCAATGTTGAAACTAATATTATTGAAACCGTAACCCCGGAGGAATACATAAGGGACACTTTCCAGAATGTTCCAGACTCCGAAAAGGAATAGGTATGTGGTACGGTAAGTAAACCAACTCCAAAATAATTCTAATGGCAATTTTCCTCCGTTTTGGAATATTTAAGAATTTTAGAAAGAAAGAAGTAATCCGGGAAGGACACGGGGCCTCCACAATGGTGGAGGGCGCGCCCACCCTTACTGGGCACGCCCCCCTGTCTCGTGGCCACCTCGTGTGCCTCCTGGACTCCGTTTTCTTCCATGTTACGTATTTTGGTTTGTAAAAATTCATCATATAATCTCCCGAAAGTTTTGACCACCGTATCATGCAAATATCCTCTGTTTTCGTTTTGAGCTATTTTTCTGACAGATCTAGAGCACCATGACGTCGCCCTCCTTCAAAAATTAAGACAAGGATGCTTGGCTATTGAAGATAGAGCTGAAAAGAGAAGAACCGGAGGAGATCAACAAGGATGAAGGGATCAAGAAGGTCGTGGAGGATCAAGCTCCGGCAGTGAAAGAAGAAGACATCCCTCAACCTCTACCTAACCTCTTCACCCCAACTGAGATTGAATCTTTCAAGATGATTGAGTTAGCTCGCATACAAAACAAGTATCACACGCAAGAAAATATTTTGTTGAACGATCATATTGTCGGACTCAAGGGCATCATCCGCAAGTTGGAGGAGCTTTTACGCTCGATGTGCGATTATCCACCATCATCATCAACAACTCCTACTTCACCACCTCCGAAGGAGACATAATCACATGGGTATGGGCACTCCCCTTGGCAACTGCCAAGTTTGGGGGAGGTGCCCCGTTATCGTATCACCATCACACTCCTAGCTTTACCGTTTTACTTAGTTCGATCCTTTTAGTAATATCTTGATCTAGTAGATTGAAGTTTTGGTATCAAGTAGTTTTGAGTTTTGCTTTGTGATCTCTTTATGTAATCGAGTCCGTGAGCTATCTATAATAAAGATTAGTGTTGAGTCAAGGGCTTTGCTATTTTTCTATGATCTTGAGAACGTAGAAAGAATAAAAAGAATAGAAGAGTTCATATCGATCTTATGGATAGTAATGACTTCACACATAAAAAGTATGAGGCATAAAAGTTGTTGAGAGTTGACAAACGTAGTTTTGGTCATTGTTGCAATTAATAAGAAGTAATAAATAAAGAGAGGTTTTCACATACAAATATACTATCTTGGACATCTTTTATGATTGTGAGCACTCATTAAGTATGACATGCTAAAATAGTTGATGTTGGACAAGGAAGACAACGTAATGGTTTATGTTTTCTCACATCTCAGTTAAAGTATATTGTCATTTATCTTCCCAACATGTTGAGCTTTCCTTTCCCCCTCATGCTAGCCAAAATTCCTTGCACCAAGTAGAGATACTACTTGTGCTTCCAAATATCCTTAAACCCAGCTTTTGCCATGAGAGTCCACCATACCTACCTATGGATTGAGTAAGATCCTTCAAGTAAGTTGTCATCGGTGGAAGCAATAAAAATTGCTCTCTAAATATGTATGATCTATTAGTGTGAAGAAAATAAGCTTTATACGATCTTGTTATGGAAGCAATAAAAGCGACGGACTGCATAATAAAGGTCCATATACAAGTGGCAATATAAAGTGACGTTCTTTTGCATTAAGATTTCGTGCATCCAACCCTAAAAGCACGTGACAACCTCTGCTTCCCTCTGCGAAGGGCCTATCTTTACTTTATGTTTTTACTTTATGATTGAGTCAAGGTGATCTTCACCTTTCCCTTTTTCATTTTATCTTTTGGCAAGCTCCTCGTGTTTGAAAGATCCTGATATATATATATCCAATTGGATGTAATTTAGCATGAATTATTATTGTTGACATCACCCAAAGGTGAATACGTTGGGAGGCAACACAATAAGCCCCTATCTTTCTCAGTGTCCGATTAAAACTCCATAACCACAAGTATTGCGTGAGTGTTAGATATTGTAGAAGACTATATGATAGTTGAGTATGTGGACTTGCTGAAAGGCTCTATTCTTGACTCTTTCTGATGTTATGATAAATTGCAATTGTTTCAATGACTGAGATTATAGTTTGTTAGTTCTCAATGAAGTTTCTGAACCATACTTGACATTGTGAACCGATTGTTACTAGAGCATAAGAAATCATATGACAAAATCTATATATGTTGTTGTTATAAGAATGATCATGATGCCCTCATGTCCGTATTTTATTTTTATCGACGCCTCTATCTCTAAACATGTGGACATATTTTTCGATTTCGGCTTCCGCTTGAGGACAAGTGAGGTCTAAGCTTGGGGGAGTTGATACGTCCATTTTGCATCATGCTTTTATATCAAAATTTATTGCATTATGGGCTGTTATTACACATTATGTCTCAATACTTATGGCTATTCTCTCTTATTTTACAAGGTTTATCATGAAGAGGGGGAATGCCGGCAGCTGGAATTCTGGCTAGAAAAGGAGCAAATATTGGAAACCTATTCTGCACAGCTCCAAAAATCCTGAAACTCCATGGAAGTCATTCTTGGAATTAATAAGAATTATTGAGCAAAGAAAACACCAGAGGGGTCCACCCCCTGGCCGGGAGGGTGGGGGCGCGCCCCCTGTCTCATGGGCCCCCTGGTGGCCCTCTGGTGCCCATCTTCTGCTATATGAAGGCTTTTACCCTGGAAAAAATCATAAGCAAGCTTACGGGACGAAACTCCGCTGCCACGAGGCGGAACCTTGGCGGAACCAATCTAGGGCTCCGGCGGAGCTGTTCTGCCGAGGAAACTTCCCTCCAGGAGGGGGAAATCATCACCATCGTCATCACCAACAATCCTCTCATCGAGAGGGGGTCAATCTCCATCAACATCTTCACCAGCACCATCTCCTCTCAAAACCCTAGTTCATCTCTTGTATCCAATCTTGTATCAAAACCACAAATTGGTACCTGTGGGTTGCTAGTAGTGTTGATTACTCCTTGTAGTTGATGCTGATTGGTTTACTTGGTGGAAGATCATATGTTCAGATCCTTAATGCATATTAATACTCCTCTGATTATGAACATGAATATGCTTTGTGAGTAGTTACGTTTGTTCCTGAGGACATGGGAGAAGTCTTGCTATTAGTAGTCATGTGAATTTGGTATTCGTTCGATATTTTGATGAGATGTATGTTGTCTCTCCTCTAGTGGTGTTTTATGAACGTCGACTACATGAAACTTCACCATTATTTGGGCCTAGAGGAAGGCATTGGGGAATAATAAATAGATGATGGGTTGCTAGAGTGACAGAAGCTTAAACCCTAGTTTATGCGTTGCTTCGTAAGGGGCTGATTTGGATCCATGTGTCTAATGTTGTGGTTATGTTTAACTTAATACTTCTTTTGTAGTTGCGGATGCTTGCAATAAGGGTTAGTCATAAGTGGGATGCTTGTCCAAGTAAGGGTAGTACCCAAGCACGGGTCCACCAACATATCAAATTATCAAAGTACCGAACGCGAATCATAGGAACGTGATGAAAAATAGCTTGACGATAATTCCCATGTGTCCTCGGGAGCGATTTTCTCATTATAAGAAATTGTCCAGGCTTGTCCTTTCCTACAAAAAGGATTGGGCCACCTTGCTGCACTTTATTTACTTTCATTGCTTGCTACCCGTTACAAATTATCTTATAACAAAACTATCTGTTACCTACAATTTCAGTGCTTGGAGAGAAAACCTTACTGAAAACCGCTTGTCATTTCCTTCTGCTCCTCGTTGGGTTCGACACTCTTACTTATCAAAAGGACTACGATATATCCCCTATACTTGTGGGTCATCAGGGCGCGCCCAGGGGGGTAGGGCGCGCCCTCCACCCACGTGACCAAATGGTGGGTCCCCCTGGTGTGTTCTAAGTGCCAAAAATTCTCAAATATTCTACAAAAAATCATACTCAATTTTCACGGCATTTGGGGAACTTTATTTTTGGGGTATTTTTTATTGCACGGACAATTCAGAAAACAGGCAGAAATACTATTTTTGCTTTATTAAATCTAAATAACAGGAAGTAAAAGGAGGGTACAGAAGGTTGTGCTTTCTAACTTCATCCATCGCATGTTCATCAAAAGGAATCCACTAACAAGGTTGATCAAGTCTTGTTAACAAACTTCTTTAAAATAACACAAAACCGGAGAATTTTCAAATAGCACTAGGTTACCTCAACGGGGATATGCATGTCCCCAACAATAAGAACATCATATTTCTTTTTGACGGTAGGAAGAGGGAATTCAAAACCTCCAATAGTAATCATTGAAATTTTTCCAATAGAATTTATACTATGAACTTGAGGTTGTTTCTTCGAAAAGTGTATCGTATGCTCATTACCATTAACTTGAAAAGTGACATTGCCTTTGTTGCAATCAATAACAGCCCCTGCAGTATTTAGAAAAGGTCTACTAAGGATGATCGACACACTGTCGTCCTTGGGAATATCAAGAATAACAAAGTCCGTTAAAATAGTAACATTTGCAACCGCAACAGGCACATCCTCACAAATACCGATCGGTATAGTAGTTGATTTATCGGCCATTTGCAAAGAGATTTCAGTAGGTGTCAACTAATTCAAATCAAGTCTATGATACAAAGATAAAGGCATAACACTAACACCGGCTCCAAGATCACATAAAGCAGTTTTAACATAGTTTCTTTTAATGGAGCATGGTATAGTTAGTACTCCTGGATCTCCAAGTTTCTTTGGTATTCCACCCTTAAAATTGTAATTAGCAAGCATGGTGGAAATTTTAGCTTTCGGTATCTTTCTTTTATTTGTAACAATATCTTTCATATACTTAGCATAAGGGTTCATTTTAAGCATATCAGTCAAACGCATACGCAAAAAGATGGGTCTAATCATTTCAGCAAAGCACTCAAAATCCTCATCATCCTTTTTCTTGGATGACTTAGGAGGAAAAGGCATGGGTTTCTAAACCCATGGTTCTCTTTCTTTACCGTGCTTCCTAGCAACGAATTCTCTTATCATAACATTGATTCTTTGATTGTGGGTTATCAAGATCAACAGCAGGTTCAATCTCTACATCATTGTTATTACTAGGTTGACCATCAACATGAACATCATCACTAACATTATCACTAGGTTCATGTTCATTACCAGATTGTGTTTCAGCATCAGAAATAGAAATATCATTGGAATTCTCAGGTGTGTCTATAACAGGTTCACTAGAAGCATGCAAAGTCCTATCATTTTTATTTTTATTTTTCTTAGAAGGACTAGGTGCATCAACATTAGTTCCCTGAGAATCTTGCTCAACTCTCTTAGGATGACCCTCAGGATACAAAGGTTCCTGGGTCATCTTACCACCTCGAGTCATAACTCTAATAGCATTATCATTATTCTTATTATTTAATTCATTGAGCAAATCATCTTGTGCCTTAAGTACTTGTTCTATTTGAGTAGTAACCATGGAAGCATGTTTACTAATAAGCTTAAGATCACCTTTAACTCTAGAAATATAATCACTCAAGTGTTCAACCATATAAGCATTACGTTTCAATTGTGTACCCAAATAAGCATTGAAGTCTTCTTGCTTAACAATAAATTTATCAAACTCATCCAAGCATTGACTAGCAAACTTAGTAGATGGGATTTCACCCTTATCAAATCTATAGAGAGAATTTACCTTTACTACCTGTGTCGGGTTATCAAGACCATGTATTTCTTCAATAGGTAAATTCTTAACATCTTTATCTTTAATACCTTTTTCTTTCATAGATTTCTTTGCCTCTTGCATATCTTCAGGACTGAGAAATAGAATACCCCTTTTCTTCAGAGTTGGCTTAGGAGTTGGTTTAGGAAGTGTCCAATCATTATCATTACTCAATATATTATTCAATAGCAATTCAGCTTGCTCAACAGTTCTTTCCCTAAAAACACAACCAGCACAACTATCCAGGTGGTCTGTGGAAGCATTGGTTAGTCCATTATACAAGATATCAAGTATTTCATTTTTCTTGAGAGGATGGTCAGGCAATGCATTAAGTAATCGAGAAGCCTCTCCCAAGCTTGTGGGAGACTCTCTTCTTCAATTTGCACAAAATTAAATATTTCCCTTAAGGCAGCTTGTTTCTTATGAGCGGGGAAATATTTTGCAGAGAAGTAATAGATCATATCCTGGGGACTACACACACAACCAGGAGCAAGAGAATTAAACCATATCTTGGCATCACCCTTTAATGAGAAAGGAAACAATTTAAGAATATAATAATGGCGAATCTTTTCCTCATGAGTAAATAGGGTGGCTATATCATTCAGTTTAGTAAGATGTGCCACAACAGTTTCAGATTCATAGCCATAGAAAGGATCAGATTCAACCAAAGTAATTAACTCGGGATCGACAGAGAATTCATAATCCTTATCAGTAACACAGATAGGTGAAGTAGCAAAAGAAGGGTCATATTGCATTCTAGCATTTAAAGATTTTTCTTTCAGCTTAGCTAACAGTTTCTTTAGATCATATCTATCATTGCAAGCAAGAAAGTCTCTAGCAGTTTCTTCATCCATAACATAACCCTAAGGTATAACAGGAAATTCATATCTAGGGGGAGAATCTTCATCATCACTTTCATTAATATCATCAGTTTCAATAATTTCATTCTCTCTAACCCTAGGAAGTTGTTCATCCAGAAATTCACCTAATGGCACATTATTATCGAGCAGAGAAGTAGTATCATCATAAGCATCATGCATAGCAGAAGTGGCATCATCAATGACATGCGACATATCAGAATCAATAGCAGGTGTAGGTGTCACAAGTTTACTCAAAACAGAAGGTGAATCAAGTGCAGAGCTAGATGGCAGTTTCTTACCTCCCCTCGTAGTTGAGGGAAAATCTTGGTTCTTTCATATTTCAAATTCCTCATGGTGATCAACATATATAAATCCCAAGTGACTCAAAGAATAGAGCAATGCTCCCTGACAATGGTGCCAGAAAAAGGTCTTGATAACCCACAAGTATAGGGGATCGCAACAGTTTTTGAGGGTACAGTATTCAACCCAAATTTATTGATTCGACACAAGGGGAGCCAAAGAATATTCTCAAGTATTAGCACATGAGTTGTCAATTCAACCACACCTTAAAGATTTAATATCTACAGCAAAGTATTTAGTAGCAAAGTAGTATGGAAGTAATGGTAACAGTGGCAAAAGTAACAGTAGCGGTTTTGTAGCAATCGTAACATTGACAACGGAGAAGTAACTAAGCAAAGATCAATATGAAATGAGCTCGTAGGCAATGGATCAATGATGGATAATTATGTCAGATGCAATTCATCATGCAACAGTTATAACATAGGGTGACACAGAACTAGATCGAGTTCATCAATGTAATGTAAGCATGTATTCCGAATATAGTCATATGTGCTTATGTAAAAGAACTTGCATGACATCTTTTGTCCTACCCTCCCATGGCAGCGGGATCCTATTGGAAACTAAGGGATATTAAGGCCTCCTTTTAATAGAGTACCAGACCAAAGCATTAGCACTTAGTGAATACATGAACTCCTCAAACTACGGTCATCACCGGGAAGTGTCCCGACTATTGTCACTCCGAGGTTTGCCGGCTCATAACACGTAGTAGGTGACTATAACTTGCAAGATAGGATCAAGAACTCACATATATTCATGAAAACATAATAGGTTCAGATCTGAAATCATGGCACTCAGGCCCTACTGACAAGCATTAAGCATGGCAAAGTCATAGCAACATCAATCTTAGAACATAATGGATACTAAGGATCAAACCCTAACAAAACTAAATCGATTACATGGTAAATCTCATCCAACCCATCACCGTCTAGCAAGACTACGATGGGATTACTCACGCATGGCGGTGAGCATCATGAAATTGGTGATGGAGGATGGTTGATGGTGACGATGGCGACAGATTCCCCTCTCCGGAGCCCCGAACGGACTCCAGATCAGCCCTCCCAAGGAAGAACAAGGCTTGGCGGTGGCTCCGTATCATAAAACGCGATGAATCCTTCTCTTTGATTTTTTTCTCCCCGAACGTGAATATATAGTGTTGGAGTTTAGGTCGGTGGAGGTCTAGGGGACCCACGATGCAGGGGGCGCGCCCTTAGGTGGCGTGCCCTGCACCCTCGTGGACAGGGTGTGGGCCCCCTTCTATTGATTCTTTCAACAATACTTTTATTAATTCCAAAACGTGACTCCGTGAAGTTTCAGGTCATTCCGAGAACTTGTATTTCTGCACAAAAATAACACCATGGCAATTCTTCTGAAAACTGCGTCAGTCCGGGTTAGTTCCATTCAAATCATGCAAGTTAGAGTCTAAAACAAGGGCAAAAGTGTTTGGAAAAGTAGATACATTGGAGACGTATCAACTTGCAAGTAGTTCCTGGTGTTTGTAGTATGTTGGAGGCCGTGCGCAGCGCTGACCTTAGGGGTGGGCTGTGATGTGGCAGGAAAGTGGTACAGTGTATCGGAGCACCCGTTTGGTGGGCTCGGGAACCCTGCACACATCATTTGGGGCCGTAGTGTAAACCTTGGCCGGACTTCCTTGCGGATGGAACCCGAATAGGCGATAAACCTGGACTAGAGACTTGTGTGGTTAGTCAAGTCATGGCGGACACCCTCGCCAGACTTCCGCTTGAAGGTTGCCGAGATACATGACGTGTACATGGTGGTGAGTGATGAGAGCATGTGTGCAGAAGTACACCCTGCAGGGTTAATGATCTATTCGAATAGTCGCGTCCTCGGATATGGACTACTTGGAAAGGTGATATGGTTCATAGATAACTTGAAGTGGATACTCTAAAATGTGCAAGATAAGCGTGAGTGCTATGGATGGCCTTCTCGTAGGGAGATGGGAACGGATCCATAGTGGTGTACTGATATGGTGAATATGTGGAGTCGTGTGCGCTTTCCCACCTTAAAAAATACTGGTAGTCGTAGTACAGGATAGCCACTGAGTCAAAGCTGGCTTGCTGCAGTTAAACTCCACAACCTCCCCCCCCCCTTCTTGATACTGATGCATTTGTAGATAGTTCTGATGTAAGTCTTGTTGTGTACATTTGTACTCATGTTTGCTTAATTTATGTTTTGCAGAGATACTTCAGTCTCACTAGTAGTTCTTAGTGAGCTTCGACAATTAGCTTGGGAATCCCAAACAGAGGTCTAGCTCCTATGGAGGGTCTTGTAGATAGACATGATTTCTAGCCTTCTTTCTTCTCAGCTGTCTGTACTCAAACAGGATAAGCTTCCGCATGTGCTTGTTGCTCGTATGATTTTGTATGTTGGGTCATGAGACCCATGTTTGTAATATCACACTATGTATGGCTCTTCAGAGCCTCTTAATTAAATACTTTGAGTCATAGAGTTTTGTTGTGATGCCACGTTGTATTTACACATATCGAGCATGTTGTGTGTATGCTATTGAAATGCTTAGTATGTGTGGGATCCGACACCTAGTTGTTTATTCTTGGTAGCCTTCCTTATGGGGAAATGTCTCCTAGTGCTTCCATTGAGCCATGGTAGTTCGCTACTGCTCCAGAACACATGGGTTGACCAGCATGTATCCTTCTTTGCTCCTGTGTCTGTCCCTTCGGGGAAATGTCACGCGGTGTTTACTGAAGTCCTGATAGCTTGCTACAGCCCAGTTACACTCGCTGCTGACCGACACATGCATTGCTGGGTCATGTATGCCTATCCCTGTAGGTTTGTGCCACCTTGGGTTTATGACTAGTCATGTCGGGTCGGGTTCTCTGTCATATGGATGCTAGCGGCACAATCATATATGTGAGCCAAAAGGCGCAAACGGTCCTGGCCTAGGTAAGGATGCAACCATGGGAATACGTTGCGTGAGGCCGCAAAGTGATATGATGTATTACATGCTAGATCAGTGTGACTTAGGATCGGGTCCTGACAAAACTACTCACACATCATCATGGAGGCAGCAAGGTTGATGAAGATGGCCTCCGTGAGCGATTCCCCCTCTGGCAGAGTACCGGCGGAGGCCTTCAAATGGGATCGCGGAAGAATAGAGGCTTGCGGTGGCGATAAAATTGTTTTGGGTCTCACTTTGGTTTTTTGGAATTTAGGGAATTTATAGCACTGGAATTAGGTCAGACGGACGCCTTTGGGCCCCATAAGCTCGGGTGGCGCGCCCCGAACCTTGAGCCTGTGGCCCACCTGCAGGCCTTCTGGCCTTCCCTTGATGCTTCTAGGGTCTCTTCTGGTCCATAAAAAATCACCTTATAGATTCATCGCGTTTGGACTTTGTTTGGTATGGTTTTATGCGAAACAAAGAAATGGGCAAAAGATAGAAACTGGCACTGGGTACTGAGTTAATAGTAGTTCCCAAAAATGATATAAATGGCATATAAAGCATAAAAGGTTGATAATATAATATCATGAAATAATAATAAAATTATAGATAAGTTGGAGATGTATCAGTGACGCGAAGCAACGCATCATCCTGTGCGTCCATCAACAAGCGTCCATCGTCGATATTCCATTGCGCCATGCCACGGAGACCCGCCGTCGTCGATGCGGTAGATTCAACATCGCTCCACCTCTTGGCCCCTCAGGCGAACACCTATTCGAAACGATGCCCCTGGGAGGGAGAAGGCACCGAAGGCGCCGTCATCATCCGATCCAGGAGACTCAAATATAGGGTTTCTCTCGGAGCAGCCTTCAACAAAGAAACGATGACGCCTTCAACAAGGAAACAACGCCTAAGATGTCACCATCATTTGCCATGACTGAAATATGCACAGTTCTCAGTGTCAGTTGCGACATTCTGAACCAATAGCTGGCTGAATCCATGCGGAGCCGCGCCGTGAAGGTGCATGCAGCCACCAGGGAAGTCCAGCATCCCTCGTCGGGCTCTCTACATGCTGCCATCTAGCCATGATCCAGACTGACGACGGATCCTAGAGGGAACCAGATCCACGGAACACTGCCGCCAACCATCGCCTGAGAAGCATGTCGGAACTCCCTGCAGGCCATGGAGGCGATGATCGCCGCCGCACAACCAAGGGACGCCGCCCTGAGCACCACACGCAATCTACCCACTAGCACCGTCCCAGCCGCACCAGTGGGCCACCGTCGCAACCAGCCACCCAGGCACCTTCGGCGCTGGGCCCGTCGCCACCGCAGTGTAACCACCATGCTAGGGTTGGACACCTGGCGATGCCCTGGGAAGCGGCGCGAGGGGTATGCGCGTGGGAGAGGAAGACAGAGGGAGGACCCTGCCACTTGGCAATGATTCCGGAGAAATCGAGTCCATGTGGAGGGTTCGGCCTTTGCTCCAAAAAGGGATGCACACAACCATTTTCGTATGAGTACCATTATTTTTATGTTGAAGTGCAGTCCCACTACACTCCAAGCATGATCATCAAAGAATTATTTTTATGAGCACCAAGATTTTATTTTGATGAGTGGTCTCACCACACACCCACACACCCAGCTTAATTTTCAATAAATGGGTGTCGGTGTCAAAACCGGCGGATCTCGGGTAGGGGGTCCCGAACTGTGCGTCTAGGCGGATGGTAATAGGAGACAAGGGACACGATGTTTTTACCCAGGTTCGGGCCCTCTCGATGGAGGTAAAACCCTACTCCTGCTTGATTGATGTTGATGATATGGGTAGTACAAGAGTGGATCTACCACGAGATCAAGGAGGCTAAACCCTAGAAGCTAGCCTACGGTATGATTGTTGTAATGGTTGTTCGTCCTATGGACTAAACCCCTCCGGTTTATATAGACACCGGAGAGGGCTAGGGTTACACAGAGTCGGTTACAATGGTAGGAGATCTGCATATCCGTATTCCCACGCTTGCCTTCCACGCCAAGGAAAGTCCCACCCGGACACGGGACGAAGTCTTCAATCTTGTATCTTCATAGTCTTGGAGTCCGGCCAATGATGATAGTCCGGCCATCCGGACACCCCCTAGTCTAGGAATCCCTCAGTAGCCCCTGAACCAGGCTTCAATGACGACGAGTCTGGCGCGCATATTGTCTTCGGCATTGCAAGGCGGGTTCCTCCTCCGAATAATTCATAGAAGATTGTGAACACCAGGATAGTGTCCGGCTCTACAAAATAAATTCCACATACCACCGTAGAGAGAATAATATTTACACAAGTTCAATCTACGGACGTATTTCGTGGCGTGACATCACACCACTACCAAGCCTTTACTTGAAATGTTTTTATTGTACCACCTCAGCGCGTTTAGCGAAGCGGTTTCCTTGGCACGTCTTGTCGAAGCAGAGATCGTGTTCCCCTTATTCCGGGATTCCCATCAATACGGACATGGGTAATCCAACCGCGCCATTGATTGCGGCGCTTGGGAGATAAGCGAGTTTTACCAGGCCGGGGGGACGCATAGTCTTTGTCCGTCCATATATAAGGGGATAAGGATCCACCCTTTTTTACCTACGCCTTCTTCCTCCTTTGCTTATCCATCTCCGCGCACTCGAGCTCCAGCGCCCAAGTCCGCACATCTCGTCTCAACCTTCCCCAGCCATGTCCGGAGCGGGAGGCAAGTGGATGGCCTCCTCCGTCACGGAGGGGCACATCGAGAAGCTGCGCGGCGCCGGATACCTGTCCAGCGACATCGCGCACCGGCTGCCCGATGAGGGGCAGCTCATCCCCACCCCCAGGCCCCATGAGAGGGTCATATTTCTTCCCCACTTCCTCCACGGACTGGGCTTCCTACTTCACCCTTCGTCCGGGGGCTCATGTATTACTACGGCCTGGACTTCCATGATCTGGCGCCAAACTTCATCCTCAACATCTCGGCATTTATCGTCGTGTGCGAGGCCTTCCTCTACATCCAGCCCCACTTCGGCTTGTGGCTAAAGACCTTCAATGTCAAGCCAAAGGTGGTGAAGGGCGTCCAAGCGGAGTGCAGAGGCGCCATGGTGGGCAAAATGCCCAACATCACTTGGCTCGAGGGTGCCTTTGTGGAATCCGTCAAAGGGTGGCAATCGGGATGGTTCTACATCACCGAGCCGCATGACCCTAAATGGGCAGCGGCCCCTGACTTCAGATCTGGTACCCCCATGCAGCTCACCTCCTGGAAAGAGAAGGGCTTGCTATGGGGTAGTTTGGAGGAGCTGACCGGACTCCAGTCCTGTCTCCAGACCCTGGTGAACAAGAAGTTTAAGCTTGTCAACGTGATCTAGGTCATGCTCGTCCGCCGGATTCTCCCCTGCCAGCAACAGGCATTCAATTTGTGGGAGTTCGATCTGACACAGCACCGGACTTTGAGCGGGCTCTTCGACACGACGTACGAAGCTGCCTGGAGGGTGCTGTTCAAGGGCGGAGAAGCCCCCGCATCCGCAACCGAAGATCGCGGATTCAGCACGCAGCGCCCGGCCGGCGAGGTAAGCTATGTTATCCATTATGGGACACTCATTTCTTTCATAGTTTGACTCTATGCGGGATCTAAAACTCCCAATGCCTTTAACAGGACTGGCAGAAGACGTCCGGACAGGTTAACTGTCCGGCTCCCCTTCCTGAAGACCCAGCGGACACCCGTTTGACAGGGCTGCTGGTTCCGGCACTTTACGTGGTGCCGGAGAAGAAGGCCAAGAAGAAGGCCACGGGAACCCGAAGCTGTTCCCGGTGCCAGGTGATATCGGACTCATCATCTGATGACTCTGAGGCGGACTCCTCCCCCAAGGAGGAGGAGAAAGAGGCCTCTTCCCCAGCGGGGGAAGAGAAGAAGAGGAAGGTCTCCCCAACGGGGGCGGCCGAAGAGTCCAAGAAAGGACGGACCCTTCCTTCGGACTGCTCCGCCAACACCGACGACGGCGACGAGGAATGGCCCTCAAGGGCCAAGCCCCTGGCAAGATCGTAAGTGTACGAATTCTTGGATGATTTATAATTTCTCTTTTTGCCACGTGGTGTCCTTCTAATGCCGCATACAACCTGTAGTCCGGCCAAGGACGATCTTCCGGCTTCATCAAGCGGGTCCTTGGCTCCGTCGGATATGGATTCCCTTCCGACCGCCTCCACCCCTCGTGACGCTGATAACGCCGAGGTGGGATCCCGGGAGAGGACCACCAGGAGGGGGAGGCTCCAGAGGTGCCGCAAGGCAACATCCCGGACTTCGCATCGGACTCCGCACCGAAACCAGCAGTGGTTCCGGAGTCCGGCGGGCGGCCCCTTCGTAAGAAGGGCAAGACTGTGACATCGGCAGCCTCCGTCCAACCGGAGGCGCCGGACAACTTGTTGGAGGCGCTCAACAGCACTTCCATCGAGGAAGAACACCGCACTATCATGAGTGCGGTGATTTAGAAGGTTCGGCTCGCCAAGAGCGGGCAGACCGAAGCCTGCAGCAGCCTTCTAACAGGCTTTGAGGTAAGAATTTTAAGACATGTAATATAATACCGCATAGACAGTAGCCCCCGATGCTCGGTTCGGTGTTCGGAAAGAAAAACCGGACTGAGGATCTTACAAAGATATACGCAGGAGTTCTAAAAATATGTCAATATGGGATTGCAGGCTGCGCTGCTGACCTCTGCCGCACTGACTACGGAGGTTGATGCTTTGAAGCAGAACCTCGAGCGGTCCGAGAGCGAGCTCAGCCATGCCAATAAGCAGCTCGAGGACAGGGAAGGTGATTGACACCATATTAAATTTTTTACCTTACAGAAAAGGATTTTGGTTACAAAAGAAATAACAAGGATAACGTGGGTACTCCAAGGGCCACGAACGAGGTGGCGACCCTGAAGGAGGCCGTGTCCACGGCCGAACATAGTGCGGCCGCGGAACGAGCTGAGCGAGAGAAGCAGGAGGCGCGGGTGGCGGAGGTGCAGCAAGAGCTCCAGGCTCTCATGGAAAAGCATGAGAGTTTGGAGCGCGACTCGAAGACTCGAGAGTCCGAGCTTGCATCGGCTCTTGAGAGTGCCAAAGCCGCTAAGGCCGAAGCCCATAAGGCCCTCCAGGAGATTGAGGCGGTGAAGAAAATAGCAGCGGGTAAGGCATTTTTCATGCAAAGCAAGCATGTGAATGTGAATTACCTGTTACTTACCCGAATTCGGAGCTCTCCAGGAGCGTTTGCAGATCTGCCTCGTAGCGTGTCCGATGCTGCCACATTCTACCGGGCCGAGGAGGGGAGCTCGACGGAGAAGGTCTTCTGGTCTCAGTATGCTGAGGCTGGACATCCGGTGCCCCTTAGCGACCAGCTGAAGCAGCTGGTCGAGCTCCACAAGGTAGCCGAACAGGCCATGAAGGGCCTCATAGTTCGGCTGTGGCCCAAGGAGGCCATGCCTGGGAGCTACTTTGGCCTGGTGCGGCGGCTGGTGGATGCGTGTCCCTGGGTGGAAGTCATCAAGCACTCTGCCTGCATTGAAGGTGCCCGTTGGGCCCTTGCCCGTGCAAAAGTGCACTGGGGCAGGATGGACGCTGAGAAGCTGCTGACGGATGCGCCACCGGCGGGCAAGGAGTATCGCACGCCCGAAATGTATTATAAGAGTGACCTGAAGGGAGCCCGCATGATTGCGGATGAGTGCTCCAAGGATGTAATATTTGAGTAGAATCGCATTGTGTTATCCTGTGCGCTGAAAATTGTGTTCATATGCGCTAAGCAACGCTTATTTAATTTAAAATATTACCTTCTGTGCGGTCGTTTATCAAATCTGAGAGATGGCAAGTCGTCGGCTTCAGCCCCCATGCCACTAGTGCTGGGGTGTTCGGGATAAACTTTAGCACTCTTGTTCCCATGTTTGGGTCCATCTAGGGAGGCGCTCAACACAACGAACGAGGCAACCGGACTTATAATGCTTGAACACTCTCACTTAGCCATAGAATTCTATAATTTTAAATTTCGGCGAAGCCCCTAGTGTTCGGACGACCGAGTTCTGGGCGCTATCCACGCCTGGGCCGGACAAAGTCGGTTCCTCGCTCTAAGCGGCATAAGTCTTTAGGGACTCGAAAAAACCTCTCGAACAGCGACCAGCTCTCGCCCTATCATGACGGTCAGTTTTAGCTTTCTCCACTGAGGCGCTCGCCCAGCTCAACCGGGGCGCAATCGCAGTGGTTCTCCCAGTGCTACCTTAGCCGATAAAACGGAACGTAAGGTACCAAAACATGGGAGCCGGGCAAGCCCAACTATTGACCCAAGACATGATTCGGAGCCGATGCATATAAGGCTATAAGTTCAGGGTGCCGCACTTGTGAAAGTGTTCGGACTTATCACACCATAATGCGGGGAACTTAAGCCCCTGGTGTATTCGGCCATACCAAAGTGTACGGATGCAAGATGTCATAAATGAACATATATAAGAAAGAAATGCAATTATAAGCAAAAAAGCGATGCATTGTTTATTCCAGAAATCTGCCATGAATGCAGAACGATACAAATTGTGCGGTAAGCAAGGGATTGGACTATTAAACATGTCCCCCTCCAGGGGTAGGCTGCGGAATGGTGTATTAAACAGATTTAATGCTCGTAATGGAGACCACCTGAGTGTTCGTCGTGGCATGTCTCCTTCCCTGGCTGTTGCATCGTGAGTTCGGCAGGTCTACTGCCGGACAGGGCCTCTGGTGAAAGGAGTCCTGTGGGTAAGAAAAAAGAAAAAAGAAAAAGAGCGACACACTTGGGAGCCCCTTGTGTGGTTGAGCCGCACTCTGGGCCTGTCGTGGTCGTGCCCCTCCCCCTATGCCCATGGTATCTCCAGAGTGTCAATGAAAGCACCAATGTCGGTGTCAAAACCGGCGGATCTCGGGTAGGGGGTCCCGAACTGTGCGTCTAGGCGGATGGTAACAGGAGACAAGGGACATGATGTTTTTACCCAGGTTCGGGCCCTCTCGATGGAGGTAAAACCCTACTCCTGCTTGATTGATATTGATGATATGGGTAGTACAAGAGTGGACCTACCACGAGATCAAGGAGGCCAAACCCTAGAAGCTAGCCTATGGTATGATTGTTGTAATGGTTGTTCGTCCTATGGACTAAAACTCTCCGGTTTATATAGACACCGGAGAGGGCTAGGGTTACACAGAGTCGGTTACAATGGTAGGAGATCTGCATATCCGTATTGCCAAGCTTGCCTTCCACGCCAAGGAAAGTCCCATCCGGACACGGGACAAAGTCTTCAATCTTGTATCTTCATAGTCTTGGAGTCCGGCCGATGATGATAGTCCGGCTATCCGGATACCCCCTAGTCTAGGACTCCCTCAGTAGCCCCTGAACCAGGCTTCAATGACGACGAGTCCGGCGCGCATATTGTCTTCGGCATTGCAAGGCGGGTTCCTCCTCTGAATAATTCATAGAAGATTGTGAACACCAGGATAGTGTCCGGCTCTGCAAAATTAATTCCACATACCACCGTAGAGAGAATAATATTTACACAAGTTCAATCTGCTGACGCATTTCGTGGCATGACGTCACACCACTACCAAGCCTTTACTTGAAACGTTTTTATTATACCACCTCAGCGCGTTAAGCGAAGCGGTTTCCTTGGCACGTCTTGTCGAAGCAGAGATCGTGTTCCCCTTATTCCGGGATTCCCATCAATACGGACGTGGGTAACCCAACCGCGCCATTGATTGCGCCGCTTGCGAGATAAGCGAGTTTTACCAGGCCGGGGGGACGCATAGTCTTTATCCGTCCATATATAAGGGGATAAGGATCCGCCCTTTTTTTACCTACGCCTTCTTCCTCCTTTGCTTATCCATCTCCGCGCACTCGAGCTCCAGCGCCCAAGTCCGCACATCTCGCCTCAACCTTCCCCAGCCATGTACGGAGCGGGAGGCAAGTGGATGGCCTCCTCCGTCACGGAGGGGCGCATCGAGAAGCTGCGCGGCGCCGGATACCTGTCCAGCGACATCGCGCACCGGCTGCCCGACGAGGGGCAGCTCATCCCCACCCCCAGGCCCCATGAGAGGGTCGTATTCCTTCCCCACTTCCTCCGCGGACTGGGCTTCCCACTTCACCCCTTCGTACGGGGGCTCATGTATTACTACGGCCTGGACTTCCATGATCTGGCGCCAAACTTCATCCTCAACATCTCGGTGTTTATCGTCGTGTGTGAGGCCTTCCTCTGCATCCAGCCCCACTTCGGCTTGTGGCTAAAGACCTTAAATGTCAAGCCGAAGGTGGTGAAGGGCGTCCAAGCGGAGTGCAGAGGCGCCATGGTGGGCAAAATGCCCAACGTCACTTGGCTCGAGGGTGCCTTCGTGGGATCCGTCAAAGGGTGGCAATCGGGGTGGTTCTACATCACCGAGCCGCGTGACCCTAAATGGGCAGCGGCCCCCGAGTTCAGATCTGGTACCCCCCATGCAGCTCACCTCCTGGAAAGAGAAGGGCTTGCTATGGGGTAGTTCGGAGCAGCTGACCGAACTCCAGTCCTGTCTCCAGACCCTGGTGAACAAGAAGCTTAAGCTTGTCAACGTGATCCAGGTCATGCTCGTGCGCCGGATTCTCCCCTGCCAGCAACGGGCCTTCAATTTGTGGGAGTTCAATCCGGCACAACACCGGACTTTGAGCGGGCTCTTCAACACGACGTACAAAAGCTGCCTGGAGGGTGCTGTTCAAGGGCGGAGAAGCCCCCACATCCGCAACCGAAGATCGCGGATTCAGCATGCAGCGCCCGGCCGGTGAGGTATGCTATGTTATCCTTTATGGGACACTCATTTCTTTCACAGTTTGACTCTATGTGGGATCTAAAACTCCCAATGCCTTTAACAGGACTGGTAGAAGACGTCCGGACAGGTTAACTGTCCGGCTCCCCTTCCCGAAGACCCAGCGGACACCCGTTTGACGGGGCTGCTAGTTCCAGCCCTTTACGTGGTGCCAGAGAAGAAGGCCAAGAATAAGGCCACGGGAACCCGAAGGAGTTCTCGGCGCCAGGTGATATCGGACTTATCATCCGATGACTCCGAGGCGGACTCCTCCCCCGAGGAGGAGGAGAAAGAGGCCTCTTCCCCAGAGGGGGGAGAGAAGAAGAGGAAGGCCCCCCCAACGGGGGCGGCCGAAGGGTCCAAGAAAGGACGGACCCTTTCTCCGGACTGCTCCGCCAACACCGACGACGGCGACGAGGAGTGGCCCTCAAGGGCCAAGCCCCTGGCAAGATCGTAAGTGTCCGAATTCCTGGATGATTTATAATTTCTCTTTTTGCCACGTGGTGTCCTTCTAATGCCGCATACAACCTGTAGTCCGGCCAAGGACGATCTTCCCGCTTCATCGAGCGGGTCCTTGGCTCCGTCGGATATGGATTCCCTTCCGACCGCCTCCACCCCTCGTGACGCTGATGACGCCGAGGTGGGATCCCGGGAGGGGACCTACCAGGAGGGGGAGGCTCCGGAGGTGCCGCAAGGCAACCTCCCGGACTTCGCACCGGAACCAGCAGTGGTTCCGGAGTCCGGCGGGCGGCCCCTTCGTAAGAAGGGCAAGACTGTGACACCGGTGGCCTCCGTCCAACTGGAGGCGCCGGACAACTTGTTGGAGGCGCTCAACGGCGCTTCCATCAAGGAAGAACACCGCACTATCATGAGTGCGGTGATTCAGAAGGTTCAGCTCGCCAAGAGCGGGCTGACCGAAGCCTGCAGCAGCCTTCTAACAGGCTTTGAGGTAAGAATTTTAAGACATGTAATATAATACCGCATAGACAGTAGCCCCTGATGCTCGGTTCGGTGTTCGGAAAGAAAAACCGGACTGAGGATCTTACAAAGATATACACAGGAGTTCTAAAAATATGTCAATATGGGATTGCAGGCTGCACTGTTGACCTTTGCCGCACTGACTGTGGAGGTCGATGCTTTGAAGCAGAACCTCGAGCGGTCCGAGAGCGAGCTCGGCCGTGCCAAGAAGCAGCTCGAGGACAGGGAAGGTGAGTGACACCATATTAAATTTTTACCTTACGGAAAAGGATTTTGGTTGCAAAAGAAATAACAAGGATAATGTGGGTACTCCAGGGGCCACGAACGAGGTGGCGACCCTGAAGGAGGCCGTGTCCGCGGCCGAACATAGTGCGGCCGCAGAACAAGATGAGTGAGAGAAGCAGGAGGCGCGGGTGGCGGAGCTGCAGCAAGAGCTCCAGGCTCTCATGGAAAAGCATGAGAGTTTGGAGCGTGACTCGAAGACTCGAGAGTCCGAGCTTGCATCGGCTCTTGAGAGTGCCAAAGTCGCTAAGGCCGAAGCCCATAAGGCCCTCCAAAAGATTGAGGCGGTGAAGAAAATAGCGGCGGGTAAGGCATTTTTCATGCAAAGCAAGCATGTGAATGTGAATTACCTGTTACTTACCCGAATTCGGAGCTCTCCAGGAGCGTTTGCAGATCTACCTTGCAGCGTGTCTGATGCTGCCGCATTCTACCGGGCCGAGGAGGGGAGCTCGACGGAGAAGGTCTTCTGGTCTCAGTATGCTGAGGCCGGACATCCGGTGCCCCTTAGCGACCAGCTGAAGCAGCTGGTCGAGCTCCACAAGGTAGCCGAACAGGCCATGAAGGGCCTAATAGTTCGGCTATGGCCCATGGAGGCCATGCCTGGGAGCTACTTCGGCCTGGTGCGGCGGCTGGTGGATGCGTGTCCCTGGGTGGAAGTCGTCAAGCACTCCGCCTGCATTGAAGGTGCCCGTCGGGCCCTTGCCCGTGCAAAAGTGCACTGGGGCAGGATGGACGCTGAGAAGCTTCTGACGGACGCGCCACCGGCGGGCAAGGAGTATCGCACGCCCGAAATGTATTATAACAGTGTCCTGAAGGGAGCCCACATGATTGCGGATGAGTGCTCCAAGGATGTAATATTTGAGTAGAATCGCATTATGTTATCCTGTGCGCTGAAAACTGTGTTCATATGCGCTAAGCAACGCTTATTTAATTTAAAATATTACCTTCTGTCCGGCCGTTTTTCAAATCTGAGAGATGGCAAGTCGTCGGCTTCAGCCCCCATGCCACTAGTGCTGGGGTGTTCGGGATAAACTTGAGCACTCTTCTTCCCATGTTTGGGTCCATCTAGGGAGGCGCTCAACACAACAAACGAGACAACCGGACTTATAATGCTTGAACACTCTCACTTAGCCATAGAATTCTATAATTTTAAATTTTGGTGAAGCCCCTAGTGTTCAGAAGACCGAGTTCGGGGCGCTATCCACGCTTGGGCCGGACAAAGCCGGTTCCTCGCTCTAAGCGGCATAAGTCTTTAGGGACTCGAAAAAACCTCTCGAACAGCGACCAGCTCTCGCCCTATCATGACGGTCAGTTTTAGCTTTCTCCACTCAGGCGCTCGCCCAGCTCAACCAGGGCGCAATCGCAGTGGTTCTCCCAGTGCTACCTTAGCCGATAAAACGGAACGTAAGGACCAAAACATGGGAGCCAGGCAAACCCAACTATTGACCCAAGACATGATTCGGAGCCGATGCATATAATGATATAAGTTTGCGGTGCCGCACTTGTGAAAGTGTTCGGACTTATCACACCATAATGCGGGGAACTTAAGCCCCTGGTGTATTCGGCCGTACCAAAGTGTACGGATGCAAGATGTCATAAATGAACATATATAAGAAAGAAATGCAATTATATGCAAAAAAAGCGATTTGTTTATTCCAGAAATACTGCCATGAATGCAGAACGATACAAATAATGCGGTAAGCAAGGGATTGGACTATTAAACATGTCCCCTCCAGGGGTAGGCTGCGGAATGGTGTAGTAAACAGATTTAATGCTCGTAATGGAGACCACCTGAGTGTTCGTCGTGGCATGTCTCCTTCCCTGGCTGTTGCGTCGTGAGTTCGGCAGGTCTACTGCCGGACAGGGCCTCTGGTGAATGGAGTCCTGTGGGTAAGAAAAAAGAAAAAAGAAAAAGAGTGACACACTTGGGAGCCCCTTGTGTGGTTGAGCCGCACTCTGGGCCTGTCGTGGTCGTGCCCCTCCCCCTATGCCCATGGTATCTCCAGAGCGTAATTATGTACGCGAGGGACTAGTCTTGCAATTATGCAAGGGCTAGGGTTGGGGCCGCATTGCTACGCGTGCTCGGAACGTGCCAGGTGGTCTTGTTGTATGTTACTCCGGGCGCGTTTGGCCGTGTCCGGTCGCTTAACGGCCGGACTCAAAAATTGCCTTAAGAGGCTGCTCTGTACTTCGGCAGCGAGAGCCGCTGTGTGTTCCTCCGTTCGGAGGGAGCGTTTAGTGTTTCCGTTGACCGTGATGACTCCTCGAGGGCCTGGCATCTTGAGCTTGAGGTATGCGTAATGCGGCACCGCGTTGAACTTTGCAAACGCGGTCCGTCCGAGCGGAGCGTGATAGCCGCTGCGGAACGGGACTATGTCGAAGATTAACTCCTCGCTTCGGAAGTTATCCAGTGATCCGAAGACCACTTCCAGTGTGACTGAGCCTATACTATTGGCCTCTACACCTGGTATGACGCCTTTGAAGGTCGTCTTTGTAGGTTTAATCCTTGAGGGGTCTATGCCCATCTTGCGCACTGTGTCCTGATAAAGCAGGTTTAGGCTGCTGCCACCGTCCATCAGGACTCTGGTGAGGTGAAATCCATCGACGATTGGATCTAAAACCAATGCGGCGAATCCGCCATGACGGATACTGGTGGGGTGGTCCCTTCGATCAAAAGTGATCGGACAAGAGGACCATGGATTGAACTTTGGGGCGACTGGCTCGATCGCATATACGTCCCTAAGTGCACGCTTCTGCTCCCTCTTGGGTATGTGGGTTGCGTATATCATGTTTACCGTCCGCACTTGTGGGGGGGAAACCCTTCTGTCCTCTATTGTTTGGCGGCCGGGTCTCTTCCTCGTCATCGCTATGTAGCCCCTTGTCATTGTTTTCGGCGATTAACTTGCCTGCCTGCTTGAATACCCAACAGTCCATGTTGGTGTGATTGGCTGGCTTTTCGAAGGTGCCGTGTATCTGGCATGAGCGGTCGAGTATTCGGTCCAAATTGGACGGACCCGGAGTAGTTCTTTTGAATGGCTTTTTCCGCTGACCGGGTTTAGAGCCTCCGAATCCAGCGTTGACTGCCGTATCCTTAGTGTTTTTGCCGTTAACGCGGCGTTTGTTTTTGTTTTGACGCGACCTGCCATTGCGGTCCATGGTATCCGGACTGCCAGAATTTTTGCTGAGGTTGTTACTGCGGGCTAGCCAGCTGTCCTCCCCCGCACAGAAGCGGGTCATGAGTGATGTGAGGGCTGCCATGGATTTTGGCTTTTCCTGTCCTAGGTGCCGGGCCAGCCACTCGTCGCGGATGTTATGTTTGAAGGCTGTGAGGGCCTCTGCATCCGGACAGTCGACAATTTCATTTTTCTTTGTTAAGAACCGTGTCCAGAATTGTCTGGCCGGTTTGTCTGGCTGCTGAATTATGTGGGTTAGGTCATCGGCGTCTGGTGGTCGCACATATGTGCCCTGGAAGTTGTCAAGGAATGCGGCTTCCAGGTCCTCCCAACACCCAATTGACTCTGCTGGCAAGCTGTTAAGCCAATGCCGAGCTGGTCCTTTAAGCTTGAGTGGGAGATATTTGATGGCGTGGAGATCGTCACCGCGGGCCATATGGATATGAAGGAGATAGTCTTCGATCCAAACGGCAGGGTCTGTTTGTGCCATCGTAGGATTCAATGTTCACGGGTTTAAACTCTTCAGGGATTTGATGATCCATTACTTCATCTGTGAAGCATAGTGGGTGTGCGGCGCCTCTGTATTGGGCAATATCACGACGTAGCTCAAGAGAGCTTTGTCTACTGTGTTCGGCCCGGCCGGAGTTGCTGTATCCGGCGCGACGGTAGTCGTCGCGCATCGTGGGGCGCCCACGTGATCCATAGATCGATCTTGATTGTCTTGCCTTGTCCTCCAATATGTCTCGCAAGTCCGGCGCATTCCCCTGTGGCTTCGTACTTTTCGAGCAGTGCCAGGGTAAGGTCCTGATGGAGGGCCTAGAGGCCTCTCTGTCGCGGCCACGAGGTGGTCGGTCTGCCGTATTGTGCGCTGGTGATGAGGGTTTATACTCCTCCTCTTCTAATCGGGGGAGCAACTTGCGTTTTGGGTAGCTTTTGGAGGGGCGTTCAAGTTCATACTCTTCGGCCGCCGGGACTTCAGTCCATCTGTCGGCTAGCAGATCTTGATCAGCTCGGAGCTGTTGCTGCTTTTTCTTTAGGCTGTTTGTCGTGGCCATAAGCCTGCGTTTAAAACTCTCTTGTTCGACGGGATCCTCGGGCATGACAAATTCGTCGTCGTTGAGGCTTGCCTCGTCTCCGGAGGGAGGTATGTAATTATCATCCTCTACCTCTTCGTCTGCCGCTCTATCGTGAGGGCTGGCTTCTCCGTCCTCCTGTGCTGAATCTTGCTGGAGGGGGTTGTCTTTGGCACTCTCTGGAGTGTTATTATCTCCGATGCCGGAATCTCCATTCTTGCTGTGGCGGGAATTAGAGCGGCGCCGCTGACGCCGGCGCTTGGGCTGTTTCTTGGAGGAATCTGCCTCCGCTGCTTCTTCGCCATTCCCATCCTTTGGGATGTCCACCATGTATATGTCGTATGACGAGGTGGTCTTCCAGTGCCCTGTAGGTGTTGGTTCCTGGTCGTCTCCGGCATCGTCGTCCATACCGTCGATGTCTTCGGAGTCGTAGTCTAGCATGTCGGTCCAGGAACATGGGGCGTCATATCGGTCAGCCCGCTTTTGTCCGGAACATTGAGCCACAAACCGAAGTGAGGGTAGTGCGGAGGAAGGCTTCGCAGACGACAATGAATGATGAGATGTGGAGGATGGACTCCGGAGCCAAGTCATGGAATTCCAGCCCATAGTAAAACATGAGCCCTCTCACAAAAGGATCCATCGGGAAGAACCCCGATGGAGGTGGGACACGAACACGACGCTCTCGCCGGGCTCGGGAGTAGGAATGACCTGCCCTTGGGCAGGAAGCCTATGCGAAATCTCGTAGGTTAAGTACCTGGCTTCTCTCAGCTTTAGCACGTCCTCCTCCGTGACGGAGGAGGGCATCCACCGGCCCTGCAAGTCGGAGCCGGACATTGTCGAAGTTCTGAAGCGCTCGAATCTGGAGCCCTGAGTGTTTGGAGCTCGGGGCGAGGGGCGGATGCGATTGGGATTGAAGAAAAGAAACGAGCCTTGTTCTCATTATAAAGAGGGAGAATACCAAGAGCCGTCCCCATAACCGTTTGGAACTCACCTTCGATGGAGGAGGTGTGGCAACGGGCACGGTTGGGTTACCCACGTCCGTATTGATGGGAATCCCAGAATAAGGGGAACATTGAGCCACAAACCCCAATCTCAGGTAGGGGGTCCCGAACAAGTGAGGGAGTCCTGGACTAGGGGGTGTCCGGATAGCCGGACTATCATCATCGGCCGGACTCCAAGACTATGAAGGTACAAGATTGAAGACTTCGTCCTGTGTCCGGATGGGACTTTCCTTGGCGTGGAAGGCAAGCTTGGCGATACGGATGTGTAGATCTCCTACCATTGTAACCGACTCTGTGTAACCCTAGCCCTCTCCGGTGTCTGTATAAACTGGAGGGTTTTAGTCCGTAGGACGAATAACCATTACAACAATCATACCATAGGCTAGCTTCTAGGGTTTAGCCTCCTTGATCTCGTGGTAGATCGACTCTTGTACTACCCATATCATCAATATCAATCAAGCAGGAGTAGGGTTTTACCTCCATCGAGAGGGCCCGAACCTGGGTAAAAACGTCGTGTCCCTTGTCTCCTGTTACCATCCGCCTAGACGCACAGTTCGGGACCCCCTACCCGAGATCCGCCGGTTTTGACACCGACATTGGTGCTTTCATTGAGAGTTCCTCTGTGCCGTCACGATCAGGAAGGATGCCTCTTCCTGTCTTTAAAGACGGTATCATCGCCAAAGGAGCCTTGGCCGCCGGCCAAACTATCCGGCTAGGTGGTTTCCTCATAACCGCCTGTTCGGCCACTGCGTCGACGATGACCTCTCGGGTCATCAAAAGCAATCTTCACATCAACTCAGAATTTGCCGAGCAGCTGGATCCAATAGAGCTCCCGTCCGTAAACGAACTCTTGGATCGCATTGCCGCCCTGGGAGTCGCTACAGACTACAATTAGATTGGGCTTAAAACCGATCTGAGAGAGATTAACTCTCCCCAGGTTACCCACCATGTTGCGGTGGTGGAGGAACAAAGCGGCGACTCCTCTTCTGTATTAAAAACTAGTTATGTCCGGACTCCCGAACCCTCCATGCCGGATTCCCGCGGAGGGACGGACGTCGATCAAGCACTGAACCTAAAGTCAGGCATCGGACCAGACTCGTTGGACAACGTCCAGCAATCCAAGCTTCCAAATTCAGAAACTTTTCGGCCCTTGAGCCTCGAGATGGGTAGGGTTCCGGACTCAATTCCACCCGCCCACCCAAACATATGCGATCTATCTCAAATCCGGCAAGAGCCCGCTGAAACAGTACATCATTACTGGGCCAGATTCCTCCTGGTTATGGACAGGATAAAAGACTGTCGTGAGGAAAACGCAATTTCAATTTTCTGCAATAATTGCACGGACAAGGGAATCTTGAACACCGTAAGTCATTGTGAAATTACACGCTTCGCCGACCTGGCGTCCATAGTACGAAAGTACTGTGCGATGGAGAGTTTCCGGAAAACCGAAACTAAGTTTTGGGACAATCCGGCTCCGAATACAACCCTAGTCCGAAACAAAAGGGTGCATCATGCTCAGGCACCAGGTACAAATACCAAAAAGCAAAACCCCATAAAGGGCACGGAACCGTACTGGAGGGATGGCTCAGCGGACCCTGTAAAATTCATAGTATAGAGGGCGCCACTCCCACACATAGCCTTCGAGCATGTTGGATACTGCGGCAGGTGGCCAAAAGTGGCGAAGAGCTTCTAGCCCCGGAGAACCACTCCAACAGTACCAGTACGGTGTCAACAGTCTTCGAGACTTTCGCATCAAATAATATGCAGAAACGAACAATCCGCAGCCTCGCCGAAGTCTACCAAGTAGCAACAACACATCCATGGAGCGACACGGCCATCACCTTCAACGCCAGCGACGAACCTAAATTCCGAACAGCCTGAGCACCAGCCGCATTGGTCCTCAGTCCAATAGTGGACGGCTTTCGTCTTACCAAGGTACTCATGGATGGCGGCAGCGGATTAAACCTCATCTACGAGGAAACCCTTCAAAAGATGGAAATAGACTGGAGACGCATTGAGCGAAGCAGCACAACCTTTAGAGGAATAATCCCTAGCCGGGAAGCACGCTGCACAGGAAAAATCACACTTGATGTGGTGTTCGGCTCGCCGGACAATTACAGGTCCGAGGAGGTCACGTTCCAAGTGGCCCCGTTCAGCAGCGGATATCACGCTATATTAGGACGAGAGGCATTCACAATTTTTCAAGCCGTACCCCATTACGGGTACATGAAGCTTAGGATGCCCGGGCCCAGTGGAATAATCACTCTTGTCAGTGATCCGGATACAGCACTCCGCGCCGAAAACAAGACAGATGCACTAGCCCTAGAGGCACTATCCGAAGCCTTAGCGGCAGAGGAGCTCACTACGCTGCGCTCCACGGTGAACAGGGACGATGTGATACTCGATAAGAGGTCCAAGTCCACCTCTTTTAAACCAGCGGACGAAATAGTCAAATTCCAGGTCCATCCAACGGACCCAACAAAGACGGCCTCCATTGGGGCACAGTTAAACCCCGATGTAGACGCCGCACTACGAGAATTCCTTCGGGAGAATTGGGACATCTTCACCTGGCACCCTTCAGATATGCCAGGAATCCCACGCAGATTGGCAGAGCACAGCCTAAACATCCTAAAAGGATTCAAGCCAGTCAAACAGGCTCATCGGCGATTTTCCGAACCCAAAAGACAGGCAATGGGAGAGGAGCTAGCCAAACTATTGGAAGCCGGATTCATCAGAGACACCAAACATCCGGACTGGCTAGCAAACCTGGTAATGGTACCAAAGAAGGACAAATCCTGGCGCCTATGTGTCGATTTCAAAGACCTCAACAAGGCTTGTCCAAAGGATCCTTTCCCCCTTCCCTGCATCGACCAAATAATAGATGCTACTGCAGGGCACGATTCATTGTGCTTCCTCGACGCATACTCCGGCTACCATCAAATCAAGATGGCGGAGGCGGACCAAGCCGCAACGGCATTCATTACTCCATATGGACCATTTTGCTTCAACACGATGCCCTTCGGACTCAAAAATGCCGGCGCAACATATCAGCGCATGACTCAGACATGTCTGGCTACCCAGATCGGCAAAACAGTAGAGGCATACGTAGACGACGTGGTCGTCAAGACCAAACACGTCGAAACTCTAGTAGACGATTTGAGGCTCACATTCGATAACCTCGGAGCATATGACATAAAGCTGAACCCGGAAAATTGCGTTTTCAGCGTACCAGCCGGAAAGCTCCTGGGCTTCATTGTATCCGGTAGAGGAATTGAAGCAAACCCAGCCAAGATCCGAGCTCTGCCACAACTGGATATTCCAAAAGACCTCAAACAAATACAAAATTGACTGGATGCGTGGCGGCTCTAAGCCGCTTCATCTCCCGTTTGGGAGAAAAGGCATTGCCCCTCTATCGCCTCCTCAGGCGCACCGAACACTTCGAGTGGACGGATGCCGCCACAGCCGGACTCGAAGAAATAAAGGCCATACTGGCAACAAATCCGGTCCTGGCCGCAGCTAACCTGGGCGAACCAATGTTATTATATATCGCGGCAACACATCAAGTTGTCAGCGCGGTGCTCGTCGTCGAACGAGAAACAGAAGGGCATAAATTCCCTCTTCAAAAACCAGTGTACTACGTATCCACTATCTTAACTCCCTGCAAGTCCCGGTACCCGCATTATGAAAAGATAGCATACGCGGTGTTCATGGCATCCCGGAAGCTGCGACACTACTTTCAAGAGTGTTCGATAACAGTGGCCTCAGAAGTACCCCTCAACGACATTATAAACAACCGCGACGCCACGGGCAGGATTGCAAAATGGGCCATCGAGCTCTTACCATTCGACATAGCCTATAAACCACGGCGAGCTATAAAGTCACAAGTTTTAGCAGACTTCATCGCTGAATGGACCGAAGCCGAACTCCCTAAAGAGTACGGCGCATACTCCAATTGGATTATGCATTTCGACGGCTCCAAAATGTTGGCCGGCTTGGGGGCTGGCGTCGTATTGACGTCCCCAACCGGAGACACAGTCCAATACGTACTTCAGATAATGTACACGGACTCCAACAATGCAGCCGAATACGAGGCCCTCCTACATGGTCTCCGGATGGAAATCTCCATGGGTATTCAACGCCTAGAGGTGCGCGGGGATTCAAACCTTGCAATATCCCAAGTAAATGGAGACTTTGACGCCAAGGATCCGAAAATGGCAGCCTATCGTAACGCTGTCCTAAAAATGTCAGCTCGGTTCGAAGGACTCGAATTCCACCACGTAGCCCAGGATAATAACCAAGAAGCTGACGTGTTGGCACGCATCAGCGCAAAACGCGACGCTGTCCCTCCAAACATCTTCCTGGAGTGGCTCTTTAAGCCATCCGTACTATGGGAAGAGGAGTCCGGAAATAACAACCCGGAAGCAACCGCACCACCCAACAGAGAACAATCTGACATAATCGGCGGCTCAGCCGATGAAATAACACCTTCAGCCCACGAAATAATGGCGGTAATTGCCCCGTGGACAGAACCATTCCTAGCCTACTTAATTAGGCAGGAACTTCCCGAAGACCAAAATGAGGCCCGCTGCATAGTTCGGCGATCTAAAGCCTACAAGGTCCATGAGGGAGAACTTTATAAGAAAAGGACAACCGGAGTCCTTCAAAGGTGCATCTCCGAAGAGGAAGGGCGAAACCTTCTGGCTGAAATTCACGCCGGACTAGGCGGACACCACGCTGCTGTCCGGGCCCTCGTAGGCAAGGCCTTCCGTACAGGATTTTATTGGCCGACGGCCCGGGCAGATGCTCAGGACTTAGTCCAACGATGCGTCGGTTGTCAGCTCTTTGCTAATCAGAGCCACATGCCACCCACCGCCCTCAAAACTATACCCATCACCTGGCCGTTCGCGGTCTTGGGGCTTGACATGGTTGGACCCCTTAAAGGGGGAACCCACAAGCAAAAGTACCTATTGGTCATGGTGGACAAATTCACCAAATGGATAGAGGCCAAGCCAGTCAAAACGGCCGAATCCGGACCAGTGATAGACTTCATATCCGGGGTAGTACACCGTTATGGCGTCCCCCACAACATCATCACCGATGATGGCACGAACTTCACGGCTGACGAGGTTAAACTCTGGTGCAAAAATATGGGCATTAAGCTCGACTACGCTTCAATCTATCATCCTCAAACCAACGGTCAAGTTGAACGAGCAAATGGTCTAATAATGAGCGGCATCAAACACAGACTAGTGCGGTCCCTTACGGAATCTAACACGCACTGGGTAGAGGAGCTCGACTCCGTACTGTGGGGGCTGCGGACCACGCCAAACCTCACTACCGGATTCACACCATTCTTTATGGTATACGGTGCAGAGGCAGTTTTGCCCTGCGACATAATTCATGACTCACCTCGAGTGCGCATGTACGAAGAAAGAGAAGCCGAGTTGGATCGGCAGGACAGCTTGGACGCATTAGAGGAGGAGCGCGACGTGGCAAAGGCTCGTTCCGCATTCTATCAGCAGCAGGCTCGAAGATATCAAAGCAGAGAAGTACGGGCTAAAACTTACAATGTTGGCGAACTAGTTCTACGCCTGCCGGACAAGAAAAAGGAAAAACTCAAGCCCAAATGGGAAGGTCCCTTCATCATTGACCAAGTCCTGACCGGCGGAGCATACCGTCTGCGAAACGCATCGAACAACCGACTCGAGCCAAACCCACGGAACGCAGCCCGCCTCCGAAGATTCTACGCCTAACGCCGGACTCAGAGTTCGTCTCCTTCTCCCGTCCACATTTTCTACTTCAGTTGCCTTTTGTTTCTCTCTTTTATCCCACTTTTTTTCATCAAGCCCTTGAGGGCCGATTTGCGCATTGTTCGCACACACTTAATGTGCTACCCGCACTCATTATACCTGGGGGCTTCTTTAACAGAAGCTTACTTATACGGGCTTCATGCCCAACACATGTGTCAAACTTCCGCATGTACCTTTTATTCACCATTATATGCATCGATATGACTTAAGTTTTGGCCAAGCTGGGTTGCCTGGCTCCTGTGCTTACCCCTACGTTCCCGATTGTTCGGCTAGGAGGTAAAGGGAGCACCTTTGCGATTGTTACTGCCGGATCAGCCGGATGTGTACCTCAGACTGGGTGAAGCCGAAAGCTAGCGTTCTTAAGGGAATATTCGGTCGGTGACTTGAAAGATGATTTTTTACCTATTTATTTATCTGCCCCCATATGTTTTCCTGCTCTTTTCGCAGTCCGAACATGCACTTTAGGGCATGCCTCCCAGGGAAAGGAACCCTTAACGGAACTATTCTCCCTGGAAGATGTTTCTTACTAACCATGTAATATAACATAACTAGTTGGGCACTTGTCTTATAAAGCACTAATGACCCCTATGCCTGGTCTCCATGCATGCCCCGGTTTTTCATAACCGAGAAGGTATTCGGACACACTCCGGACTCTAGGGTCCCGAGGTTGAAGCGAAAAGGTCGGCAAAGACAAACGATCTACAATCCGGCTAGAAGGCATTTTACATGTCATTTTAAATACATCGTCAAATCGACTGACTGTACTCCTCCTCAATCCCGTCTAACAGGCTGTCTAATTTACAGTCCCGTTGGGAATACTTAGCGGCCAACTCTACTTGGTCGTACACTAAGCTCACAGGGATCTCCTTCCCATCGGGCCCCACAGGTCCGACCTCGGCCATGTGGTTTGGATCCGCCTTCTTGTACCACGTCTTCACCATGGCCCAGGCCTCCCTGTGTAACGCCCCGAGACCGACGCTCCAGAAGACTTCCAGCTATTCCGAGTTTCGTCGTGTGATTTGTTTTATTTGTTGCATTCATCCTTGCATCATGTGCATTGCATCATGTCATCATGCCATCATATCATTAATTTTTAAAAACTCAACTAAATAAATTGTATGGATTTTTCGATCCATTTAAATCGAGGGACTCACATGGTGACTTCTCTTTATAACATACCCTCCCGATATTTAGGGAGCTATATTATAAAACATTCCATTGTTTTGGAATCACCAAAACACACTTACAAAATATTTTCGTTCCTTTTCTGCTTCAAGTTTGGTCTCCAACCTTGCCAATATTTATTTCATCATTTTCCAGAGCTCCACCAAAAATCCAAACATTTTTGGACCTTCCCAAACCTCACTTCCTATTCAAATCATTTGAATTTAAATCAAATGAGTTTGAATTTAATCTTTCAATCATGCCTCTTACTATTTTTCTTGGTACGAGCATATTTTTGTGAGTCCAAGGAAATTATCCCCTTGCGCATTTTCTTTCCCTAACCCTCCTTTTCTTTTCTTCTCTCTTTTTGCTTTTCTGCTAAAGTAAATATATGAGAGAGAGAAGAGAGAGTGCAGCCTGTAGCCCAGCCGGCCTCGAAGCCCAAGGCCCAGCTGCTGCGCCTCTAACCCTAGCCCGACCCCCTCGCTCGATCCTCCCGCATCTCTCCCTCGATCCATCTCCTCCTCCTCCTCCTTGTTCCCACGCAGCGCTCGATCCCCTCCTCCCTCGTTGCGCCGTCGCAGAGAGAGAGAGAGGAGCGCCGCGGCCTCGCCCTTCCTCCTCCGGCATCGAGCGCCCCCGCTCCACCTCGCCCTTCTCCTCGCCCTTCTCCTTGCCGCATCGCCCGATCCCCTCGCCTCCGCCCCTTCCTCCCCGCAGCGCCCGAACCCTCCTCTCGAGCACGCCTCTCATGGTGCCCGCATCAGCCGGCCCCTTCCTCTCCTCCTCCATGGCGTCTCCCCTTCTCGAGCACCCCCGTGACCACGCCCCTGCCGAACCCAGCGCCAGGCCCCCGCTCCTCCCTCCTCACGCGATCCCCTCTCCTGTTCCCCTCGCCGCCTCCTCCCTCCACCGGCGCCATCCATGCCCTGTCGCCCCTCCGGTCGCCATGAGCAGGAGCGCCGCACCCATCCGCCCTGCTGGTTTTGCTCAACTCCGGCGCCGCCGCAGCCAGAGCCCCGGGCCGTCCTCGTCGCCTTGCTCCCCCGCGTTGCCTCTGCCAGCACTGTGCTGCTGCGTGCATCCGCCAAGCCCCTCTGCCCTGTTTCGCCTCGGCCTCGATCGAGGAGGACGAGCAGCGTTGCTGCCTGCTCGATCTGCCTGCACGCGCGCCTCGCGCGTTGACTGCGACCAGCTCCATGCCCGAGCGAGCACGCTCCTGATCCCGATGCTCAGGTCCGCCAAGCATCGTCTCCGGGAGTTTTCCCCAAGTACCACTACGGTCGCCATCCGCCAAGTTCCATCAAGCCGAAACATGTACCATCTACCGTCGCCCGAAGACCCGTGTACCACTACCGACGCCGTGTACGACTACTTCCCACGACAATAATTGAACAACTACTTCCACTACGCCCGAATACCGTGGATGCGACAAGTTCCTCTCCGGACATGTACGCCTACCGTTGCCAAGATCGCGAGTACCTCTACCGTCGACCCGTGAACGTCTACTTCCCTCTACGAACTCGATCCGCCCGAAACGCACGCTTCGAAGGTATAACACCGAGACGATGTCCGTGGACCGAATGCATGTTGTATGAGATGCCCGTTTTTGCATCGTGTCCGTTTGTCACTCGTTTCCATGCCACTATCCGGTGGGACACCCGGTAGCCGGGATCACCCCACCATCTTGCATGACACGCTCACGCCTCCTTTTGCACCGGTATCTCTGTGAGCTACCGGAACCGATATGTTGCCGTGGCATCATTTTCGGATATGTTGCCGTGGCACCATTTTTGTTTCGCCGCCGTGGCACCTTTTTCCTTCCGCCATGGCGACTGGTGCTTCATAACATGCTCATGTCAACATTTTCATAAAATTGCATAAAACTTGTATATGTCATCCGCATCATGATAACAACATTTAAAATGTTTAAACTTGTTGTTGCATTAAATTGCTAAATGCATATGGGGATTTACCGGATTTGTTGTTTTTATATCCGGCCCCATTTAAATTGTTTAGATGGTATAGTTTATATTATGCTTCACCTCTTGCCATGTTTAATAACATTTAATATTGTTGGGTACATAAACAAGAGAGAACTAAATAATTGATGTGGTGTTCCGTCAACATGCACCTCGTGCATATTGAGCTCCACTTAAATTGTAGTGTTGTTTGCTTCATTTTTTCCATGCCATGCCTCATTAAACCGGACATGCATCATACTTGATTGTGCATCATGCCATGTTGATGTGCTGGTTGTCTACTATGTTGTTTGTTTCTTTCCGGGTTGCTTCTCTCGTTAGCTTCGGTTTCGTTCCGGAGTTGTGAGGATTTGTTCGTCTACGACCGTTTGTCTTCTTCATGGATTCGTTCTTCTTCCTTGCGGGATCTCAGGCAAGATGATCATACCCTCGAAATCACTACTATCTTTGCTATGCTAGTTTGCTCGCTCTTGCTATGCCAATGCTACGATGCCTACCATTTGCTTGTCAGCCTCCCAAATTGCCATGTCAAACCTCTAACCCACCATGTCCTAGCAAACCGTTGATTGGCTATGTTACCGCTTTGCTTAGACCCTCTTATAGCGTTGTTAGTTGCAGGTGGAGATTGAAGTTTGTTCCTTGTTGGAACATGGAGATGTTGTTCCTTGTTGGAACATGTTTACTTGTTGGGATATCACAATATATCTTATTTAATTAATGCATCTATATACTTGGTAAAGGGTGGAAGGCTCGGCCTTATGCCTGGTGTTTTGTTCCACTCTTGCCCCCCTAGTTCCCGTCATATCGGTGTTATGTTCCCGGATTTTGCGTTCCTTACATGGTTGGGCTATAATGGGAACCCCTTGACAGTTCGCCTTAAGTAAAGCTTCTCCAGCAATGCCCAACATTGGTTTTACCATTTGCCACCTAGCCTTTTCTTTCCCTTGGGTTCTGCAGACTCAAGGGTCATCATTTTTTTAACCCCCCCCCCCGGGCCAGTGCTCCTCTGAGTGTTGGTCCGAACTAGAGCCCTGTGCAGCGCCCCCTCGGGGAAACTCGAGGTTTGGTTTTAGTTGTACGGATTGCTCATCTGAGTGTGCCCTGAGAAAGAGATATGTGCAGCTCCTATCGGGATTTGTCGGCACATTCGGGCGGTGTTGCTGGTTTAGTTTTACCCTGTCGAAATGTCTTGTTGTACCGGGATACCGAGTCTGATCGGAATGTCTCGGGTGGAGGTCTATTCCTTCGTTGACCGTGAGAGCTTGTCATGGGCTAAGTTGGGACACCCCTGCAGGGATTTGAACTTTCGAAAGTCGTGCCCGCGGTTATGGGCAGATGGGAATTTGTTAACGTCCGGTTGTAGAAAACCCGAAGTTGACCTCAATTAAAATACATCAACCGCGTGTGTAACCGTGATGGTCTCTTCTCGGCGGAGTCCGGGAAGTGAACACGGTGTTGGAGTTATGCTTGACGTAGGTTGCTATAGGATCACTTCTTGATCATACTTTTATCGACCGTGCTTTGCCTTCTCTTCTCGCTCTCATTTGCGTATGTTAGCCACCATATATGCTAGTCGCTTGCTGCAGCTCCACCTCATTACTCCATCCTTCCTATAAGCTTAAATAGTCTTGATCTCGCGGGTGCGAGATTGCTGAGTCCCCGTGGCTCACAGATACTTCCAAAACCAGTTTGCAGGTGCCTATGTTACCGGGCAGGTGACGCAACCAAGCTCAAGGAGGAGCTCGATGAAGATCTTGCCCTTTGTGTTGTTTCGTTCTAGTTGATCAGTAGTGGAGCCCAGTTGGGGTCGATCGGGGACCTTTGTCGCATTTGGGGTTCTTCTTTTATTTTGGTTCCGTAGTCGGACCTTGATTGTATCTGGATGATGTAATGCTTATTCATGTAATTGTGTGAAGTGGCGATTGTAAGCCAACTATGTATCCTTTTCCTTATTGTATTACATGGGTTGTGTGAAGATTACCTCACTTGCGACATTGCTTTCAATGTGGTTATGCCTCTAAGTCGTGCTTCGACACGTGGGAGATATAGCCGCATCGAGGGCGTTACACCCTGGCACCTTGACGACAGGCCGATATATTCCATAAACGGAAGCGCTGTCGTGCTCCCTGAAGCTTCTCCGCAAGCTCTCCAAGGCCCTCGGGTAGGGGGACGGACGGCCATAAGGCCTGGACGATGCCACTCATCGCCTACCGAACACGTTCGAGCAGTTGCACCAGCTCGGGAAGTTGGTCACCCGTTGAACCGGGCATTTCCTCCGTAGGGCGACCTATGAGCACACCTACAGACATAATTCTGTCAATTGACTTCCTCGCCGAACTCTTCTTTTCAAAAGAGTTTGCTCAAGCACTTACAATAGAGGCCGCGACGAAGCCGCTGATTCTCCTTCATGGAGCCAGACAGGTCAGCCCGAACACCCTTTAGCTCTTCTCCAAGCTGGGTGTGGGCATCCTGGAGTTTGTTCCTCTCCTGTTGCACCTTCATAAGCACCCTCTCGCCGGCCTTGAGCTGGCGCAGTAGCTGTTGCTTGTCCGGATCAAGTCCGACAACATCTGCAATATCATTGTCAGACTTATATGCACGCCGCACACTTCTTATCCTTTTGAAATATGTGTTACCGGAGGGGGTCTCAGTGTCACCTCCTACGGCGGCTAGTGCGGCCTCAAGTTGGGCCTTGCAACCTTGTAGCTCCTGAGACAATTGGGCATTCTTCTCCGAAAGATCCTGCATATCAAATGATCCTTAAATCAGTTATTTTAACTACTTTAAGTCTCGGGGGCTACTGGCATATACAACTATTAAAATCCCTTATCTGTATGTCTTTTACATACTGCTCCGTGGCTCTAGTCAAACCATCTTGAGCGGCACGGAGGTGCGCGTCTCCCGCGTTAAAGGCATTCAACGCCTCTGGGGAGAAACACGTGTCATGCAGAACTGTCCGGCGACGCCTATGATTCATGGCGCTCTCCACCTCAGACCTGGTGGCGGACAGCCTGTCGGCATCCTCTGTTGGAGGAGTACCCGGCTCGCGCCTTGCGCTTGCCTCCCCCTCCGGACCAGGTGTTGGAGCCTGGCTGGCGGAGGCTTGGTTGGCAACCTCTCCGGGCACAGTCCGGTGAGCGCTCTTTCTCCTGAAGAAGTCATGAGCATTAATCCACCTCCTAGGGATCTTTTTCCTAAACAACAGTCGCGAGCTATACCGTTGCGGTGATGTTTCGATTCGCACCGCACCCCTCTTCCGCCTGCGGGGCCGGACTGACCCTTGTTGATCAGCCGCCGCGGGTTCGGCTTCCCGCCTTGAAGGCACCTCCTGCAAGACACCGTTGTATACGGCGGTCAGAAATACACAAGGATGAAGTAATGGTGTCAGGACTCCGGTCATAATTACCTGGGAAGCCGGAGATAGGCCGGGGTAGTCAGCCGTAATGGCGACTAGAGCATTGTCCATGCTGAGTTGGTGGAACACCCCGTCAATTAGCTCCACCTTTATGTCCGGATCCTCTTCGGAGGCCGGGTAAAGGGATCTTCCCGCGTCCTCGGGTTGTGGAGCCGGACTGTGTATGCCTTCCACATCCCGACGCAGCTCCTGCGTCAAAATCATAAAATAAGGCACTTAATGTTGAAAGCACGGGTCAGATGAATAAGCGTCCGCTTACCCAGCTCCGAGGGTTATTCATGGAGAACCCATTCAATGGGCTCGTCTGGAGGAAGTCCTCCTTCTCCCCCTTGTACAGGCCGGGCAGGATCTTCACCAGATCCGCGGCCGATCCCAGCCCCTTGCGGCCATGACGGGTGGCGTCATTCTCCCCGTTGAAATCCCACATGGGGTGGCCCCTATATTGGAGCGGCTGCACCCCTCGCATGATGCATGTGGCCACGACTCCAATCATGGTCAATCCGGAATGGGCCAGCAGCCTTATCCGGCCCATCAAATAATGGACGCTCCTGTCTTCCTCCTGTTGAGGGCTCCGCGGGCGCCAACTTAGGCGTTTCTTCAGAGGAGCCTTGCGGAACTCCGGGAGGCCGATCCGAACTGGGTCCGGCAGTGGAGCATCTTCCACATAAAACCATTCCGAGGGCCGGCCTTCGGACACCTTCTTTGGGGTTCCGGATAGATATCCGGTCCCGGAGATGCGCCATATTTTGGCTCCGCCCACTTGATATATTGACCCCTCGTGAGAACCCCACGGGGTACGAGGCAAAATAGTCTCTTCCACAGCGTGAAATGGGGCTCGATGCTGAGGAATAGCTCGCAAAGAGCTACGAAACCCGCGATGTGCAGAATAGAGGCGGGCGTGAGGTGATGAAGCTGGAGTCCGTAGAACTCCAGAAGCCCCCGGAGAAACGGATGTATGGGAAACCCGAGCCCCCTTATTAGATAAGGGACGAAGCACACCCGCTCTCCTTTGGAAGGACTAGGGGTGGCCTCCGCTTGCTTTCCACCTTTGTAGGTGGCCAACCCGGCTCGAACCGGGACCATAAAGGCCGGAGGAAGGTATCCCTCCGCTTGGAGCGTCACCAGCTCGTTGTGCGGAACTGAACATCTCCTCCAATCTCCTAGCTAAGGGCTAGGAGCGCGAGAGGAGGAGCCGCGTCGACGGTCCATGATGGAATGGATTTTTGGTCAGAAGCGCTCCGATGAGTACTCGCGGAAGGAAGATGGTGTGATTTGGATCTGGATTATTGCCTCTCTTATAGGCAGATTATTGGCGCGGCTAGGGAGTAAAATATAAAAATACCCTGGCCTTTCGCATTCATGCGACACATGGAAGAGGGCCATTATTGGGCGTGGGAGCCAACGAGCGTAACATTTGTAAGGAAGCCGGACACTATTCAGCAAACACATGGAATTTGGAGGAGAACCCGCCTTGCAACGCCGAAGACAATATACGCGCCGGACTCGTCGTCATTGAAGCCTGGTTCGGGGGCTACTGAGGGAGTCCTGGACTAGGGGGTGTCCGGATAGCCGAACTATCATCATCGGCCGGACTCCAAGACTATGAAGGTACAAGATTGAAGACTTCGTCCTGTGTCCGGATGGGACTTTCCTTGGCGTGGAAGGCAAGCTTGGCGATACGGATATGTAGATCTCCTACCATTGTAACCGACTCTGTGTAACCCTAGCCCTCTCCGGTGTCTATATAAACCGGAGGGTTTTAGTCCGTAGGACGAACAACCATTACAACAATCATACCATAGGCTAGCTTCTAGGGTTTAGCCTCCTTGATCTCATGGTAGATCCACTCTTGTACTATCCATATCATCAATATCAATCAAGCAGGAGTAGGGTTTTACCTCCATCGAGAGGGCCCGAACCTGGCTAAAAACATCGCGTCCCTTGTCTCCTGTTACCATCCGCCTAGACGCACAGTTCGGGACCCCCTACCCGAGATCCGCTGGTTTTGACACCGACATTGGCCATCCGGACACCCCCTACACGAAACCCGTCTGTATCACCTGTCAATTCTAGGAATTAAAATAGATGGTTAGGCTGCACAATCCCATACCTAACCACCGAGCTAGGGCTCTCTTTGCATTAGTGTTACTAGATGATATCCCACATGTTGCTACGGCTATTGGTTACAATATTTTTTGATGAAAATTAGATGGATATAAAATATTGTATTTATATAGTTGCAATATATATAGAATATAGTAGTATTTCTCATGCATGTTGGGAGAAATATAACTAGAATGATTTAAGTTGGGATGCGTGCATGTTGAGAGAGAATATAAATAGTAATTTCCATGCATGTTAAGAGAAAATAGTCAGTGAGGTAATGAGGTGACATGTGTGTATGTTAAGAAAATTGAGATAATGCCGGTCAACAAATCCCTCTGACTCGTATAGACACCACAATTCGCGTAGTTCTAGATCATTGATTTTTTCGCGAATACGCAAGCCGCGTATCTTTGTATTGATAGAAGGAGAGAGTAGCATGGGATTACAACGCATACAAGGCCATGTACGCAGAGGCATGGTACACAAGCGTTGGAGCAGACTAGAACAAAGGGGCTGCTCAGCCCTAGGTGTCTCCGCTAACAACTACTCGCCAGGAATGATGTTAAGCAGTCCGTTGGCGCCAGCCTTAGCCCATAGGCGCGCCTCGTCTTTGATGGTGTAGGAGATCAGCGAGAGCGAAGGGGTGGCTCGGTCGAAGATGCACGCGTTGCGGTGTTTCCATAGCCACCAAGTTGTGAGGATGATGAGGGAGGATAGCCCTTCTCGAACAGGTGCCGGCGAGCGGTCAAGGCAGGAAGTCCACCATGTCTGGAAGGGGGTGTGGGCATCAGGGATGTCGACGGCCATGCGAGCCCAACCGAGGATGTCATGCCAGACCTGGCGCAAGAAGGGGCAGGCCGTGAGGAGGTGATGCATGGACTCGAGCGCCTGATCATAGAACGCACAAGAGTCCTCGTGCGGCAGGCCGTGGCGTGCTAGGCGCTCCGCGGTCCAGCATCGGTCTTGCATGGCAAGCCAAAGGAAGAATCTGACGTGGGAGGGGCGCCCAAGGACGCCAAGTGAGCCGCTAGTGGGGGTCCTCACATGCGCCGACGAACAGGGCCTTGTAGCAGGAACTCGCGGAGTACACGCCGGAGGCGGTCCAACGCCAGGTGAGCACGTCTGGTGTGGGGTAGAGCGGCGTGTGGCGCACGAGCCGCCAAAGGTTGACGTACTGCACCATGGCCGCAGGGCCGAGCGCGCCACCGATGTCGTGGACCCAGGAACGCAGATGAAGGCCGTCTCGCACAGTGCGGTCTTTTCGTAGGCGGCGAGGGACGAGAGCATAGACTAGGGGAGCGATCTCAGCCGTGGATCTGCCGTTGATCCAGTGGTCGGTCCAGAAGCGGCAAATGGCGCCCGAGCCAAGCCGCCAGCTTGTGGAGGCGCAGAAGATGGCCTTTGCGTCCACGTCGTGAGGGACGGGGAGGTGGCTCCACGGACGCGAGGGGTCAGTGCGCTGGAGCCATAACCATCGAACACGCAAGGACAGCCTCGTGCGATAGATGTCGGGGATGCCAAGGCCACCGAGAGAGATAGGACGGGACACTCGCTGCCAATTGACGCGACATTGGCCTCCGTTGGCCTCCTTGTGACCCGCTCATAGGAATCCGCGGATGATCCGGTTCACCTTCTTGATTGCCAATTTGTTGAAGGCAATGGCCGTGAGGAAGTGGGTGGGTATGGCGCAGAGGACATGTCGTACGAGCGCGAGGCGATCACCCTGGGAGAGCATGGAGGCGCGCCAGGTGGATAGCTTGCGGCCGAGCTTGTCGAGGATCGGCTCCAAACTCGTCGAGCCGGCCTTGCGGATGGCGAGAGGCAGCCCCAGGTAGGGGATCGGGAAGTGCGTCACCGGGCATTGCATCTCGGAGGTGATCGTGGCAATATGGTCGTCGGTGCATTGGATCGGGGTCGCCGAGCATTTGTAGAAGTTGGTGTGAAGCCCGGAGGCTTTGCCGAAGACATGGAGGAGGGTGCGCACGGCAGCGATGTCATGGCTGTCCGGATGGCAAAAAAAGACGACGTCGTCCGCGTAGAGGGATATGCTGGATGCCGCGTGCCGGGTAGTGAGGCGATGCAGGAGGCCTGCGTCCACAGCGCGCAGCAGCATGGAGTTGAGGATGTCGATCACGATCATGAAGAGCATGGGAGAGACTGGATCGCCCTGCCGCAGCCCATGGGCATGGTCAATCGGGGGACCCGGGTGCCCATTGATAAGCACCCTCGTCGAGGCCGTGGAGAGAAGGATGGAAATCCACTCACGCCATCGAGGCCCGAAGCCAAGATGTGTTAGGATCTGGAGCAGAAACGGCCAGGACACACAGTCAAAGGCCCGCGCGATGTCGAGCTTGAGAAGCATACGTGGCGCCTTGAGGTTGTGGAGGAGATGAGTCGTTTGTTGCACAAGCATGAAGTTGTCGTGGATGCACCGCCCTCCGATGAACGCACTTTGGTTGGTGGAAACCATGGAGCCGAGATGGGGAGCCAGCCGGAGGGAGAGCAGTTTGGCGACAAGCTTAGCGAAGATGTGGATGAGGCTGATCAGCCGGTAGTCGTAGAGAGAGCACGCGTCAGCACGTTTCGGGAGCAGAGTAAGGAGTGCCTTGTTGAGCTTCTGGAAGCATTGGCCGTTCATGGAGTAGAGTTTGTCGAAAGCCTCGCGGAAATCATGCTTTATCGTGTCCCAACAGGCGATGAGGAACTCGGATGTGAAGCCATCAGGGCCGGGCGCCTTTCCGGTCGGCAAGCTTTTGACGGCGGCCCATATCTCGTCGTCGATGAACAGGGCGTCCAGCCCGAGCAGGTCGAATTGTGGGACGTGGAGAGCATGGAGGTCAAGCGTGATTGCGCGCTCCGAAGCGGTGCCGAGCATGTCGGAGAAGTGGTTGAAGGCGGCGTTGACCATATCGTTGTGATCGGTGATGGTGGCGGATCCCACCTGGAGGCTCGTCATAATGTTGCGCTGCTTGCGGTGGGCCGCATGGATCTTGAGGTAGGAAAGCGCAGCATCGTCGCTACGAAGCCAGGAAAGGCGCACTCGTTGCCGCGCGATCGATCTCTCGAGGGAGGCCAGACCCAGGTACGAGGCCTTGAGCTTCCGACGCAACCAGGTCTTGAGCGGGGAGAGCGGTTTGGAGTCTTGCGCCGCTTTAAGACGCGCAATGAGCTCACGCGCAACCTTGAGCTGTAAGGAGACATTGCCGATCGTGTGAGCGCTCCAGCTCTGCAACTGTCTTGCTGTGGTCCTGAGACGTGTCACGATCCTTCTGAAAGGGTCGGCGTCAGGCGCGGAGGAAGTCCAAGCCGTAGAAACGACGTCGTGGAAGCCATGAAGCTTAGGCCAGAAACGCTCGAAGTGGAATCGTCTAGCACCGGGCGGCCGCGCCACACAATCGATCAAGAGCGGGCAGTGATCGGAGGCGGCCGAGGAGAGGCACTGGAGAAGGCAATGGGGGTGGGCAGTATCCCAACCGGAGGTGCAGAGGATGCGGTCATTGCGGACAAGGGTCGGGTTGTCGCGCTCGTTGGACCACGTATAGCGGCGGCCATGCATATATAAGTCGCGGAGCTCCTCATTCGCAATGAATCGGCGAAATCTACCCATGATGCGATGGTTGATGTTAGCGTTGCTCTTCTCGGCCGCCGAGAGGATCATGTTGAAGTCACCGCCGAGGAGCCATGGGCCTATGTGGGAGTCACGCACATCGTGCAGCTCGGCCAGGAACTCGAGCTTGGCGTCGTCGTCTTGGGGCCCATAAACCCCGGTGATCCACCAGTGGCCCTCGCCAGCTGGCGGGGTAACCAGAGCCGTGACATGGTGCGTGCCAATGATCGGGTTGGAGAGGGAGAGGTCTGAATGACGCCAGGCGAGCAGAATGCCCCCCGGGTGCCGGCTGCAGGGAGGAAGAAGTAGTCTTCGTAGAGAGGGCCGAGCGTGTCTAGCATGATGGAATCGGTGACGAGCACAAGTTTGGTTTCCTGTAGACAAACGATGGAAGGGGAGGCAGCGGTGATCACGCTGCGGATAGCCGTTCGCTTGGCGCCGGAGTTGAGGCCACGAACGTTCCAGAAAATCGCTTTAAAGTTGTAATCCATAGAGGGATGGTGAGGACGTTTGGGGTACAAGAGCAGCAGCACTAAGCCTCGATGAGCTGCGCGCTAGACGCACGGGCGTCCTCCGGGAGCTGCCAACCGAAGAAGTCCGTGAAGGCCTGAAGAACATCCATGGCTAGGGGCTTCTCAAAGAAGAGGGCATATTTGTCGAGAACGTCACTGGGGATGGCGGAGTCGTCGTCGGTAATGAGGCCAAGGCGCTTGAGAAGGACTCGTTTAGCCTTCATCTCCGAGCAGAGACCTAGGTCGGCCCGGGCGATCCGGAAGCTACGTCGTGGCGTAAAGTTAGCCGGTAGTTCCTTTCGTCTACGTCGTGGCTTGGGAGCAGGCAGGATGGAGGAGGCCCTGACGGTAATCGCGTCGACAAAGGAGGCCAGAGGGGCGTCGTGAGCGGCCGACTGCATGGGCTGCATGGCCAGGCTGGACGTAGCTGGTTCCTGGTTGGGTGGCGCCGCGTCAAAAGGAGCAGCAGGGCCCGAGCTGGGGCCGGGCGGGGTGGCAGCAGGCGAAGGAACGAGCTCCATGCATGTCTCCTGGTGTGGGGTGGCGGGGCATGCGCCAATCAGCGGTGGGATGGGTGCAGGCCCGGGGGATGGGACGGGGATATGCACGTCGCTCCCAGGGGCCTTTACCATCGCAGGGGCGGCATCCGATGCAGGGTCCGTGTCCGGTGGGGCCTCCAAAGCTGGGCCGACCGTCCAATCCGGGCCATGCGGGATCAGCGCGGGATCCGAGGGCGCGTGGGTGAGGCAGTTGGGGGTAGGCGTGGATGGGAGGGGCGAAGCATCCAGACCAACGGGGTCACGCGCGGAAGGCACGGCAGCCATTGGCCCGTTTGAAACGCGCCTATCTCCATCCTCCTGGGTCCCGCAGGAAAGCACAGGAGTGGATGGGTGGGCCCCAACCGAGGGCAGCGGGCTGTCGGGACGGGCCAATGGGCGGGCCGGAGCAGCGTCAGTCGCAGGTCCCAGCCTTTGACGTGCGGGGACCCGGTCAAAAGGCGCGAGACGGCCTGGGTGGGGCCCGAGGATTCTAGCCGAAACGCGGCACAGCGGTGGCGCGTGCGCCCGGCGGCGACCGCGCTGGTGCCCGCCCTGACGACGGGGGGGCGCGAGTCTGGCTGGGCGGGGGGGGGGAAGTCGTGTTGTTGCGGCCACCGAGGGGGGAGAGGGGGGAGCTCGGCCCAGGTTCAGCATCGCCGGCGGACGGCGGCGGAGGCGGAGGCGGAGAGGGGCGGCGGTAGTCGAGGCAGGAAGCGACGTGGATGCGGATGGGGAAGCGCGCCAGCCCAAGGGCGAAGCACTCCGCACGGTCCGGGTCGGCATCGGGATCCACAGCGTCGTCGTCCTGCACGAGAAGCTCGGAAGAGCGCGGGATGGCGTCGGGGTTGATGGTCCAGGCCGTGAGCCTGAAAACGGACATGTCGGACATGTCCCGAGTCTCCGGCGCAAGGTGCTCAATCTTGCAGAACGGAGAGAGCAGAGTCTCGATGGCGGAGCGATGCCAGGCGTGGTCAGGGACGCCGAAGAGCTCCAGCGAAACGAGGAAGAGGGCCTTCACCGGCTCAGACCCCGCGGTCCGTCCCCAGGGATGGAAGATGAGGCGGAAGCGCGGTGTGCGCACGCGGGAGGTGGCAACGCGGGCACACAGTGATGGGTCGTTGAAGCGGACGAGGAAATCTTCCGGAGCGTGCCGGTGGACGGAGAAGTCGCTGTCGGCGAGGCCGCACTGGGAGCGAAGGGCCGTGGCAATCTCTTCGCGAGAAACACCAGTGCGCCGGCCCGCGACGATGACCAGGTGGAGCGCGCGCTCGGCAGCAATGACCTCCTGGGAACGGCCGAGGTAGCAGACGGCCGCGGCGGGGCGGGAAATGGGGTGGCCAGAAAGCGGGGTGGCGACGGAGGAACCCACCGAGGCCGTCGGGGGCGGGCTCGAGGACGTCGCAGGAGCCGAGGATGCCGGGGAGGGGGCGCTGGGCCGTCCCGACGCAATCCACCCGGAGGACGCGGGGGATGACGACGAGGGGCGCAGGCCGGCGCTGCCAACCAACCCGGAGGACGCGGGTGTGAGCAGCCCGGACGAGGAGCGGGTGGACGCCGCCGAGCCAGCAGACGCGGGCGGCCGTCGACCGCCGGCGGGGAGGGGACGCGACGCCGGAGGGGAGGGGGAGCGGCCGTCGGACGAGGGAGGGGCAGCACGGGGGAGAAGACATTGCTTGGCGATGTGGCCGAAAAAGCGACACCTTGCGCAGCGGATGTCCTTCCTGCACTCCAAGCCGGGGTGGGCGTCGAGGCAGCGTGGGCAATCCCCCTCACGCAGCCAAGAGGGGCGCGGGCGAGGCCGGGCCTCGGCAGCCCGGCGGTGGCGGCGGGGCTCACGCGGGCGCGGGCGCTTGCGTCCCCGAGCAACCTGCCAGGCGTCGATCTCGCCCCCCCTCCGAAGGCATCCGGCAGATCTCGGAGCGGACGGGGGGCCGAGCAGCATGCGGTGAGGGGCGCGCAGCGGGCGGGGAGGACGGGGGACGCGGCGCCGGAGGGAGGGCGTCGGAGTTGGCGAGCGGCACAAGGCCTGGCGGTAGGAGGGAGGGGATCCGTCGGCGGAGGGGCTGGTCTCGAGCCAGCGGTCCTCGCGTGAGCGTCCGACGACGGGGGGGAAGGGGAGGGGGAGAGGGCCATGGCGGCGAGCTGGGCGGCGTGGCCGGGGTGGCCTGCGCCGAGGGCGGTGGACGCCGGGGCCGGAGTGGCCGCCGGCGTGGGGGCTAGGAGCGTGGGAGCTAGGAGTCTTCTTCTTCTTCTTCGCTTCCAACTTCCAAGGTCTTGATTCTTTTGACGTAGTACTCACTCCCGTGTATTCCGTGGTTACCGTAGAATCACATACTCCGCAGAGAGAGAGAGTAATAACTGCTGTACATCCGTGTAGATCATTGATTTAAAGAATTAAATATGTATTATATGTCATAAAATTTATATCACTTGATTTCCATATAGATGTAGCTTCTAAATATACTTTTTGTAATATATAATACATATTTAGATAGTTAAATTGTCGACCTAAAACTACGTGAATGACTTATACACCGAGACGAAGGCAGTAATATGGATTGAAGGATTTGGACTGTATTCATACGTGCACCTACTGCGTGGCCAATTATCGGTACGCGTTGCTATATAAGCGGCAGTCGCTATATAGGGAGGTCAGATTCGACGTGGCAACAGCTAGCCATGGCCCATACCCAATTACCCATACGCATGTCGACCAAGCGATCGAGCGCCTATTGCGAACTCTATGATATACGTAAGGTGAACTGTACCTCTCAGATTACTGGCGCACGTGAAAATGATCTGGCGTGCGTGGCCAAACAGCCATGCACATTGCACTATTGCGGTCTTGGGTGCAGAGACTTAAATTGAGTAGGACCATAAGATAGATGCACACATGAGACCATGACACATGACACATGGACTGACTGACTTGGCTTGGCCGTCCCATCCTGCCTGGCCGGCCGTTTCATTAGTGCAACGAGATGCACATAAAAAGCAGGGTGAAAAGGAGGGCCACACTCACATAAATGGTGTGCTTTCAATCATCAATCAAAAATGGAAAAAGGCAAAGAGGGTCACACTCACATCGTGCCTTTACTCCTGGACCCGCTGGAGACAAGGACCTAAAGCGACGCATCTGATAATTGAAGGTCGTAATCATTTCAAACGAACAAGAACATAAATGTGCTGATAGCGCTGTCCAATTAGAATACATGTGTACATAGTACGTTCGTATGGAGTTTTTGTCCAAAATAATGTAGTATCCCCAAAAACACATGTAAGTACATACTCCCTCCGTTCGGAATTACTTGTCGTAGATACATCCATTTTTACGACAAGTAATTCCGAACGGAGGGAGTACTATTTTATTTTATTTTGCGGGTACTTTTTTTTAACCGGACAGACTCCTTTTCCATTATAACAATGGAGATACAGCAGTTCCACAAACAATTTTTTTTAGGAGGCGCGAAAGAGAGGGAAGCGACTTCAACGCTGCGAGAGGACCCATCGGAACGGTACTTCGACACGGACATATAGAAGAGCTCATAATCGAAGCTCCAGATCAATATGGGAAGTGCTCATCAGGCTTGATAAGACTTCCATCGTCTTCCTAGACAACGCACTAGATAACCACCTTAAATCCAAATCTACAACTGGATAAGTTTGATTTAGCCCGGTTAGGTGCAGGAGCTCATCTTCAAGCCCCTGCTATTTCTGCTCCCCACTGCTCGTCATCAAATGTTCTTTGTGTCTCGGTAGGTACATACCCCTGTGAGATGACAGGAACCAACTTTTTGAGTGAGATCAGGAGCCACATGTTTTTTCACTGCACCAATACGAGCTAAGTTGGAGAGCGCGTTATGCACAGGCGATAACAGTGATAAGTACTCTCAGCATGGTCGCTGGGAAGGCATCTTATCTGTCCGTTGTCAATTAAAAGCTTAATCGATGCATGGTCGCTGGGAAGGCATCTGTATCTGTCCTTGCATTATTATTGCGTGGTCCAATCAATTATGGGAATGGCCGACAAGACTGAGGTGTGCATGTGCTACTCTCAGCAATAAAAACTGGACACTGCCAACGGTACAGTAGTAATTCAGATACCGATGATGAGAGAGCTGATCTTGGGGTCTACTAGTACTCCCTTCGTCCGAAAATACTTGTCGGAGGAATAGATGTATCTAGACGCAATTTAATTCTAGATACATCAATTTTCATCCATTTCTCCGACAAGTATTTCTGGACGGAGGGAGTACCATAATGTTCCCACCTGCATTTTCTCTTCCTCCCTTCTTTCATTTTCGCTTTGGTTCGTGGTGCTGAGATCGGTAGAACACCGACAAAAATAAACACGGAATAGACAAAACATGTAGGTATATCTTTTCTACTGCTTATCATTTCAAAATGAGGTGAGAATATATGTGTACAATTGTGAAGAAATACACTTTTAGCTATATCTTTTTACCAACCTTTAGCTATATGTTTTTTTAGATCCTTTAACTATACTAGCAAAAGAGACTATGCGTTGCAACGGGAGAGAAAATAACACACACTCTTAACCCAATAATGATCATCGAAGACCCTAATAGATCCACGTCCTTCATTTTTATATGGCATTATATTTATGTTGCCGACGCTAGCCTCAGTGCTCAAACAACAAAAAGGCGTTTAAATGTGGTTAGTCCTAAGGCGTCTCTCTTGCTCTCTCTCGTGCGCGCACGCACACTCGCTCAGAATAAGATGAAAAATATGTGGTTTTACGCACGAGATTTTTCAAACGTGTGCATGCATGGTTATTGATGTTTTCTTTTCTTCCAATCTGGTTTTAGTGGATGTTTATTTGCAATTCGGATCGCCACTGGTACGAAAGAAAAATAGATCATGCACCATATATTAAGTTTGCACAAAAAATAATATTTTAGAGTTATTTAACAGCTAAAAATAACATCATCTTTAGATTCTACACATTTTTCTAATCAAATTTCATATATAACATGTCAGAATCGGAGTTACGATTTAAAAGATATGTATAATTTTATTTTAGATAAACTGCAGATTAATTAACCGAAAAGTCAGGTTTTTTTTGTTAAAATTAGTAAAAATGATTCGGCTGACTTAAATACGGACCACCGGTTGATTAGTATAAAGGGCGGGGGGTTTTGTGTAAAAATACAAAAAAAAATCGCCCCACTTAATGATGGACTATGGATTAATTAATGAAAAAGGCAAGGGGTTTTTTACAAAAAGATGCGACGAAGTGCTTTATTATTATATATAGCAAACATGCCCGTGCGTTGTAACGGGAGACAAAAAAAAATTACACGCTAGCCAAATAAGTATGACTCTATTTTAACACAGTGGTTCACTATGTTGCAACTTATCTTTCTTCCCCCCCCCCCCCTTGCTGATGAGGATGCGATGTCCACGTGATCGCAAATCATTCGACGTGGTAAATCTCAAGGCAATGAGCTTGTCACTGCACGACACACTTGTCATCGAGTCGCGCAAGGAAATGCTTAAAATTTTAAAAAGAAATCTCATTTACCACAAACTACTCTCAACGCCTAGACATATAAAGGCTTTCCAAAAACTACTCAAATTGTAGACATAAAAGACTTTTGAATCAGCAAACACCTTTTCAAATCGACAAAAAATTGTTTTAAAGAAAATTGGGCATTTTTTAATTCATGAACATTTATTTTGTTTAGATGAACATTTTTTTAAATGCATGAATAGTTTTCAAATTCATGAACATTTTTTGACTCAGCAAACATTCTTTTGTATCAATAAATTTTTTAAAATTGGGGAACAAATTTTGAAATTTGCACTTTTTTGAGTTTTTTGAATATTTTCTAAAATATCGACATTTTTTCATGTTCATGAATAGGTTTCGAATACACGATTATTTTTTTGAAATCATGAACATAATTTTATTTCCCGATTTTTTTGCCAAGTTGTGATTTTTTTATAATTGGCCAACAATTTTGTAAAATCACCAATATTTTTTGAAACAGCAAAAATTGTATGATTTCCCACACATTTTTTAGTTCACAAATATTTTATGATTTCTCGAATATATTTTTCAAAACTCGCAGCTATTGAAATTTGGAAATCTCAAATTAATTTAAAGAAGGAAAAAATCAAAAATAGAAATGAGAAATGAGAAAAGAAAAGAAGACAAAAAATGAAATAAAGAAACATTTAAAGAAGGAAAAAACAAAAACAGAAATGAGAAAACAAAAGAAAAGACAAAAAACGAAATGAAAAAAAACATTTAATAAAGGAAGAAACTAAAACAAAAATGAGAAAAGAAAAGAAAATACAAGACAAAAAACGAAATAAAAAAATGGACGTTACGCCCCGTGGGCCGGCCCATGAATGCGTAAGTTTGGGTAGGAGGTGCGTGAGAAAAAATAGCACAAAAATCGTTACAATCTGGGAATAGATCCCTGGTCTTCTAATTGGAAGTGATATTCCTTAGCCATTGAGCCGCTTGTGTCAAAGTGATTTGTATGGGGTATCATCTTCTAAAACAACTTAGTACAACGGCGACTTTGGATTTTTTTTTTGAATTGTTTTCTTCACTTCTGGGTGGCATAGTGGGTAATTTATAGCAATTTCAGGGTCAGTTTCGGTGACGGACGACCAAAAGCAATAATCACTTTATTATTAAGGAAAAGGATGTAAGTTGTCTGAAAATTGAATTTGTGTCGGTCAATACCTTAATGGGCTGAGGCCCGTTAGCTGTGCGACCAAGCGCTCTATCTAGCGCATGTCAAACCCCAGCCGTCCAGTCTCTTCCTTTGTTTCTTTTTCCTGTTTTTAAATATTTTATGTGCTTTTTGTTTCTTTGTTTCTTTTTTGTTTTTATGTGTATTTTTGGGATTTTGAGTGAGTGTAAACGTATTCGTGTAAGTGCTATACTAAAAGTGTGTACCTAGACTTGAGTGTGAAAATTGCACTATTATATTAGTATTCATTGCATGTTATTAAAAATGCAATTTCAGTACAAAGTTGTGTGCAAGTTTTTTATTTTTTATTTTATTTTCTTTCTTCTTAATGGGTATTATCAATGTCACCATTTTGTTCTTACTTAGAAACTATCATTAATTTTAAATTGTTTTAGTTTTTATTTCATTTCCTTTGTTCTTTAGGGGTAATATCAATTCCAATAATTCATTTATTCTCTGGAAACTTTTATTGCGAAAATTCCACTAATATATGCATATTTTGCATATTATGAAAAGCACAATTTATATGTAAAATATGTGCACAACTTTTCATTATGCTTTTCCCCTTTCTCTTAAAGGGTATACCAATGGCACTAATTCATTCATCCTTGGAAAGCTTCTTTATTTTGATTTTATTTTAATTTGTATTTCATTTTTTAAAGGGTAATACCATTGCCAGTAATTTATTCTTGCTTAGAAAGTTTATTATTTTCATTATTTTTAGTTTGTATTTCATTATATTTCTTCTTAAAGGGTATACCAATGCCACCGATCTATTCATTCTTAGAGCACTTATTTTTTGTGAAAACTCTACTATTACTGATGAGTGTAATTTTTACGCTCATCACGATGTTGTTTTAAGTGGTTTATCTTAGAAAATCTGAGAAATTCCCTTTGATATTGCCACTAATGACTAATGAATGTAAGAAATTGTAAAATCCTGTCTTTATTTTGTTTTCATAGGAAAAAGGCCATTTATTGAGAAAATCAATCATTGAGAAGGAAAGAAACAAAATGAAGAAAGATATAATTAATTGGGAGGCGCGACACTCAATCCAGAGGAGAAGACGGCGTATGGTACGAGCGCACGTGCTCATACCAGGTGCCATCAGCGCCGTGGTGTCCAACCCTACAACTTGTGTAAAAGGGTCAAGAGTAGTATCGCGAAGAAGCATCGTGGAAAATACTCATCTCTGCACCAGAAGTCATTCTCCAAGCCTAGCTGCTGCCATTTCCCAAAAAGGGTTAACGATCTGATCACTAATTTTTTTGAATTTAACACTCTCGCAAAAGCTTGCTAGAAACCCTTGCCATAGTGCACATCCTCTCGTGGGTTCGATAACTCAGGGGTAAACTCTGGGAAAACGATGTGGAACCTTTTTGCTATCCATATCGGATCACTAAAAGGACTCACCAACCCTTTTTGTGGCGTCATTGCCGGGGAGAAATTGTGTTTCGTTAGAGTCTTTATTTTGTTTTTGTTTTCAGTTTTTGTTCTTGTTCCAGTTTTAATTTTGGTCCTACTGTTGTCACGGAAAACCCAAAAAAATTACTATGACTCGAAACTTGGAGACTTTGCTTCTCCAATCAATAGCTTTATGCGTGAACTAATAACACAACCTAATGTCATTGCCGAGCAATATGAGATTAAACCCAACGTAGTCTCTGTGGTTGAAAAAGACCAATTTGGAGGCTTTGCTTCTGAAGATGCCGGTATGCCTTTGCATATTTTTTTCTGACTTGTTTAACATGACACGTATAAAGACTATGAACCTGGCACTTTGAAGTCGTGTTTGTTTCCTTTCTCTCTGAGAGAAAATGCAAAAGAACGGCTTTCTGCTTTGCCTAAAAGGCAATATAACTTCATGGGTTGAACGTTGCAACAAGTTTTTGTCTAAGCTTTGTCCCCCTACAAAAATTAAGCAATTGCGTTTGAAGATAACAAGTTTTAAGTGGGAAGCCGCTTGCTCTCCGGGACCCTCGCTCCTCCGGTGATGAGTAGGACCAGAAGCCGCGGCAGTCGCGCCTCCTCACGGAGGAGGCTCTGATGGACTAAGAGTTCGTTCGTCAGGTGAAGATCTTGAAGGAGCGTTCGCTGCGTTAGATGGGCCCGGCGCCACTGACGTCGGCATGGGTCAAGAAGGAGCCACCATCCCCACCGCGCTATCACGTCAAGCGGGAGCCCGCGTCCCACTCCAGCGGGTCAAGGAGGAACCCGCCTTCCCTGACGCCGCGTCAAGGACGAGCCGACCTCAGCCCCGCGCAACTGCGGTTTCTAAATCAGACGTCGCGTCAAGGACGAGACAGCCTTGCCCCCGCACAGCCAGTACACCCGCAATGACGGGCCTGCATCGCCGCCCCGTCAAGGAGGAGTTGTTGCCCGTGATCACGAAGGCGCGGGGCCGCATCCTCCACTACCTCGGAGACAGTGGTCCCTCCGGCTAGATGGATGTCATCTCCGAGGAGGAGCGCACGGCAAGGCAGCAGGCGCGGCGACGCCAGCCGCTCCGCGTTCGCCAAGACCGATGTGGCACCGGAATGGGTCCGCAACGACCCGAACCTTGCCGCCGCGTGGGCCCTCAAATCGTTCCATCACCACCGCGGAGACGGCTGCCAGTCGCCGCCGCCGCCTTGACGGTGAGCTCGCCAAGGTCGGTGAGGAGAGGTCGCTTAGCGGCTGCTCCGCCAACGCCGACAGGGGCAGGGCCGCCTCCAAGGGTCCGCCCGCGCCGCGGCATTTGCCGTTGGGGCCATTCACACCGCGCAACAGGAGGCAGAGCGACTCCTCCGTGAGCGGCAGACAGCCGCCGGACAAGGTTGCCGCGCCTCTCGGACGCCATTCCTACGCTGGAGGGACCACGATGATGGCATGGACGGCGAAGCTAGTGCGGCAGGACAGGGCGGGCACATGTACGAGGTGGTCGTTTGGTACGGGGTTTAGTCTTTCCTTCTAATTTTTAGCTAAACGGTCGAAATACTTTTATGTAAGTTATGTCCGAACTTTTATAAATCCGTCAAGTTACATAAATTCCGTCCGGTTAGTTGAAAGAGTGTTTGAATTATATGCAAGCAACGTTGGACGGCTAACTCCCGAAGCAAATTTCCGGGTCAACCTTGGAGATGGCCTTAAGAAGGTTTGTCTCAAACAAAAAAGCTAATGTTAAGAAGCTATATCTTGTTCTGCAAATATTTGAGGATGCGCCTCTCGGGGCATCAAATTCAGGACAAGGACCGGGATCGGGACCGCGCCGCGTGGATCTCAGATCTCAGCCTGTTGATTGGGTACATGGATGGATGGAATCGGTGAGAGATGAGTTCCTTTTATTTGTACACATGGCAAAACAGTGAGACCATGTAACTACTCGTGAGCTCCTGTTCCACGATGCATTGTTTGATCTCAATTTTCCAGTGAGAAGAATCGAAGCGTTTGCTGGACAAGGACAAGCATACGATGTCTTGTAGCGAAAAGGTTTGATACGCTATTACGGTTTGAGTACTTGCCTCATGCCATCACCTCTCAATCATTGTTCCTTTTCTATAGGCTGCGCTCAATTAGATTTAAACAAGAAACAACCGCCTTTGTCATGACGCGTTTGCTGCTCCGGCATGCTCCTGAGACGGCGATCGAGATCGAGGACATCTGGCCCGCCAGTTCTCCGCTGCGCTGCGTGTTTACCGCACCCTCTGCGAGCTACCAAATCCCGGCGTCGTGATGCGGTCAACAAGTCAAAGTGTATTCCACAACGACGGAATAAGCTGACCAAACATATGTATTCGGTGACCATAACTGCACACCTCGTGACCATAGTCTGGGCTGCGAGTCAAGCAGCCTGCCACCAGTCCACGAAGACATCCCGTGTCTCGCGAGGTCGACCCGTGATCATAGAAGACGCAACAGTGTGTGTACTGTAGAGTGTAGACCACGGCGTGTCAGACGATCGGATCTCCATCACTGATCTTGGCTCTGGAACTATTTTGAACAATAATGGGGAATACGACGGCCATCAAATTAACAAATGCCACTCCCAGCTCAGTTGGAACAATAGCTCCAAACCACCCCGATACGAATTTCGGGTCAAGCCTGAAAGGCCAACTAATTGATCACAAGATTCGGATGCCTGGTGGCTGCTATCGTTTCATTTCCTTCCGGGTATAACGCGCCACCAGTCCACGAAGACATCTTGTGCATCAGGAGATCGATCCGTTCGTCACATCCAGCAAAGCACCTCGTTTTTTAAAAACAATCATTCTGTAGTATATGTATTAAAGCAAAAGTTGTCCAATATGTACATGCAAAATTAAGAAAAATGAAAAAACCCATCTAACCAGCCCCCCTCGAAACAGGCTTGCGCCCTGCTATATTAATATAGCAACCACATGGAACAACTGTTGGGGTGAACAACACATCAAGCGAGAAACAAATGCCAACGACGGCAACTCCGCCACCGTTGCGCCCTTCGGAGTCCTCCCACCACATACGAAGCATTCTGAAACGCCGCATACCAAGCAACACCTTCAGAAAGGAATGCGACGACGACGACACCGTTGCCCGGACATGTCTTAGGGTTTCCCCCGGCACACGGAAGGAAGAGGGAAATGGGAGCACCTGACGCCCTCCAGGGAGGGATGGCGGCAACCGCATGCGTCAGTGCGTTGGAGTCAGACGAGCCGACATGGGTTTCTCCCACCCCTAGAACACCACTACCCAACCACTCCGGAGCCTTCCATCCAGCTCGCCACCCACCAGCATGCGCCACCACGGCCTTGACGCCACCCACGTCGTCTCACTGTGGTCACCATCGCGAGGCCTAGAGGACGAAATATGGAAGCGCAAGGAACCGGGGGCGACAGCACCGCGGCCGCGCGGGAGGGAACAACCTCCACTGCCGTCGCGCGAGAGACCAGTGCCTCCGGTGCCGTTGCGGTAGCCCGCCGGACGCAGCAGTAGCGGCATACCAGGGCACCGGCCCTGGTCGGGCCTAGATCGGCCCCGTAAAGCATTCATTGCCAACGCCACCACCTAGGTTCCCAACGCCCCACCGCCACCTCTAGGAGGCTACGCCGCCCCTCCCCGACCCATATGGGGCCCAAAGGGGCCCAGATGTGGGCCGAGCGGGCGGCGCCAGCGCGCGCATCTGCGAAGCTCCGCCGCTAATGGCCGCGCTATCGCGCAACTGACCACCCACGCCAGCGCTGAGTCACCCCGCCACATTAGGAGGGGGAAAGCAGTGGGCCGACGCCGCCGGCGCCACCTGGGCCGAGCCCAACGACACATGTTGCTGACGGCGGGGGGGGGGGGGGGCGAGAGTTGGTTGGAGAAGGCGCTGGGGAAGGAAGGCGGGGGAGGGGGGTGCCTGCAGGGGGCGGACATAGTCGCGAGAGGGAGAGTCAGGGGCGGGGGGTACCCTGTCTAGTGAAGCCCATGGGCAGCATGCTTAACTAATTCAAAAGCTGATCAATCCAGCCAGAGAGTTGTGCTTCAAACTTATTCTTGATTCTATGTCTGAGAAGAAGCGGCTCTTCCTTGATTAGTCTTCCCCATGAGTGAACTGAGGGTGTCTTGGCTTTCAAGATTTTGCCATTTCTTTGCATCCATAGGTTCCAATAACCCATTATAGAAACTCCCATGGCAATAGGAGGAGGAAGAGTTTGAGTCAGTAGCATGATCTCATTGAAGACCAAAATTCTCCTGTTTCTGTGTCCAATAATTGACTCCCAGCAATTCAAGGCAAAAGTACACTCCCAGAAGAGGTGCAAAGTTGTTTCTTCAGTATTGTCATGGCAAAGCTCACAGTTGTATGATGGGAGGTGAAAAGATTTCTTGCGAAGAAGATTTCTTGAATTGACTCTGTCATGTAGTAACAGTCAGATGAAGATTTTATATCTTAGCATGGCAACATTTTTCCAAATTTTTTCAAAAATGGGAGCAGCGGGTTCTCCTCTGGTTAAGCTGTCATACATTTTGATGGATGAGTATGCACTGCCCCAGTGGTAAATCCATCTGTCTTAACTATCCGTGAGTTGAACACTTTGATTATGAGCTGAAGGTCTCGTAATTGGTTTTTTTGAAACGGAGGCAAAAGATTTGCCTCATCCATTAATTAAGCAGAAGAGAATTGCCCAGCTAATCAACAGAAAACCAGGCGAAAAACGTCACAAACTGCTGAGCGGCACACCAAGATATCCCACGCACACCTTTACAAAGAGTGCCTTGTCAAGCTAGCACACAAGCGTCATCGTCATCACTTCTCCCCCAAACAGGCGTCATCGCCATCCTTAATCCTCGAGCAAGCGACTCCGACTTCTCCGTGGACGAACGTCGAACCAACACTCACCGCAGAGGCTGAGTAGGAAAACATGGAGATCCATGCGAGAACTCAACCACGCGCATCGAGGGCTACGCAGCTCCGGCTCTGAAGCAAAGATCCAAAGGAGAACTATGCAAGACTGGCGTCGTGGAAGACCACCGAACGGACCACGTGCTGCATGTCATCGTTGCCATAGGGGCCCCGCCGCCCCAGCTCCGACTTCACCACAACAACCAAACCGAGGTAATCCCAGGAACACGCCGAAGAAGAGCCGACTACCACTGCAATGTCTTCGACTTCACTTGCCCAATCGTGGTTGCCACAGAAGCCTCGACGCCACACCAACGCATACCACCAACCTCCCAACACACCAACTGGTCCCTCTGACCGGATTGAACTCCAAAATCGATGCCCTCGAGAGGGAAACGACGCCAGCACGCCGCCAATGACCGACCCTCCAGGTCTGGGGTTTCCCCCGGAGTTGTCCCTCGCAGAGGAAGAGAGAGCATCCTGTCGACGCCTTCAAGAAGGTTACGACGTCCACAGACGCCACCGTCACATGCTCCAGCCATGGCCAGAGACGGGTTTTCACCCAGCCCTCGTAATCCTGCGGTCGACAGCCAATCCGGCAGCCCACCTTCCGTCGCTGCATCTCCATCAGCAGCCAAACTCCATCAGCAGGCACGAGAACCATCAGCGGCTGACCGGACCCATGACTGCCGGACGCAGCGAGCCACCATTCCATGCCGGGAAGGAACAGATAAGCGCTGCCCGAGGCTAGAAACCACCACGGTTCCGAGCCACAGCCAAACATAATTGTTGGTGTGCCTGTATTGAGAGTGGGGCGTGGAAGCTTTTCGGTGAATAAGCTGTTTTGTTCCGTTAAAAAAAAGAATTAACAGTTTGGAAAAATTCCTGCAATGTCAAGTTCTCCTTAGTAGTGGATGAGAAAATTCTGGGCAAATATCTTTAAATGAAGCACCAACCGAAGAACAATTGTTCTACGACATTTTTTATTAATATAACCGATATTTACAAATTATACAAAATCAGAAAGCAAGAGAGTTTATCCTATTCCAGCATTTTCCAACATGTGGACATATTCTATTATCAAAACTTCTTAATGCATCATTCTAGATTAAGGATTAATCCACTTTTGGAAGGTGCTTAGATGCTTACTCCTATGAGCCACAAGACTCAGATTTCTTTTAGTCTGAACTTCCAGCATCTAATACTGTGTGCTTCATTTCTGGATGCGATAATATCTTTAAATGTCCCATGCTCCCAGTAGCTCCAGACCACCCCCCGATACGAATTTCGGGTCAAGCCTGAAAGACCAACCAATTGATCACAAGATTCGGATGCCTGGTGGCTGCTATCATCGCATTTCCTTCCTTCCGTGTATAACGCGCATCACGTTCTGTCGTCCCATTTTCTACGGCAATAATGCAGGGCGTCACCGTCGAACGAATTCATCAGAAAAAAAAAGAAAGAAAAAACAGCCCGTCCCTCTCTCGCGTTGTATGTTTACGGGCGTGCAGCACGTTGTGGCCTGCATCTCGTACCCGCCCCACAATCTGTGAAGGCTGACCCGGCAGTGGTCCTCGTGGGCTGGTGGCCTTGCGGACCCTAGCTAGCTAGTTTAACCCACTCCTGCTGCTGCTGCTGGTGGTACTACTAGTAACTTGGTTTTTTGTAGTAATATAAATATTTGGTGTGCTGTATCCTTGCTGCTCCATAAAGAGGAGGCCACCGTGCGCTGTACGTTCGTGCACCATAAACAGGAGCCGCGCTTCAGCGGCAGCAACCAAAGCGAGCAGAGGCAAAAGGCCATTCTGTCCTGTGCGGCATTGCACCGCCCCGGCCGCTTCCTCTGCCCGCCGAGGAAGATGGGCAAAGATGCCGGCGGCGACGGGCTGGAGGTGCCGCTGCTGAAGCGGACGTACTACCACGGCAACTGCCCCGGGTGCAGGCTGGAGAAGAGGAACGAGACGCGGAGGGGCGTGCCCTACACAGAGTTCGCCTGCATGTGGCTCGTCACCGTCTGCTCTAGTGCGTGCCCCCGTTCTCTACTCGCTGCATCCCCTCCCTTAATCATCTCTCCTCTCCTCTCCAGTGGATTTACTGTTTAATCAACTGCTGCTGTTGTTTTCTCTCGTGGAGTCGTATGCAGCAGGAACCTACAGATCTTACTCTCCGTCTGTGTCCGCCCTTTTAAACCTTTTTTTTACTAGATTAGATCATCCTCCCTTTTAGACTTTGATTTGATTGGCGCAAACCTTTTTTTTGCTACCTATCCCTCGTCGTCTTTTTTCCACCGACCGTGTCACTGTCCTCAACAATCTGCTAATGTCATGTCGGTTAATCCTGGCGTTCCTCGTGGTTGATTGGCCCTGCGCAGGAAGTCGAGACTGATAATTTTGCCTCAAGGCTCAAGCATGCAGCCTTGCTTTTCTACACTTGTACTTGCACTTTGTTATTGTCCAAAGCGATGGGACAGCCAATCTTGCCTTTGTTAGAGTAGGTTTAGCTGCATCGATGTTCCTTGAGTACTGTTTCTCGGATGTCTGTATCTTCCCGTCAGCCCTCTTGTAGCAGTACAAGTTTGGGTGCGGCATGCATCGTCGTAATCTCGACCAAAACTCTGCCCGGAACGGGTTCATGTGCAATTAATTACCACTTACGTCACATGCCACTTGCTATTTTAAGTAGTACTACTAGGAGAGTTTTTCCACCTCTAAACATCTTCCCTTGGTCATGATTAATTCCCTTTCGGGTCGCTTAAAATACTCCCTTCCGTCCTCACAACCTCTTGCTACGTGTCCTTGGCCATCACTCGCACAGTACCAACCTCTGCCCCCCGAAACACAGCGGATGCAAATCAGAGAAGTTGAGGAAACCTGTGGATCTTCGCAGATCCTCCAGAAAAAGGAAAAGAAAAGGAGGATCACCCTCGGCTTTGCCCAGTTTGGTTGATACTTTTTACTACACATCAACCGGTGGGAAAGTAGCCATTGCACGTAAACATGGAGATCAATTCCTCAAAAAAAATTCCTCAAAATACTACTCCTTCTTATTCAATGAAAATGGCAAATCTCTTTTGCCTTGTTTCAAAAAAAAAAATTCCTAAAAAAAAACGTAGACACGGGATCTATGATCAATTTGCCGGCCAAAGACTGCACGCACAATACATGGACATGCACACCAACAACGGGCTGCCAACTACGTAGTCGTCTGTACGATGCATCTCACCAAAGATTCCATCATGTCAAACTTGGTTACCTCTTTTCCTTCATGGACAGAGATCGCTCAGACAGGTTAGCCTATGTCCATCGAAATGCAATATTCGTGCTAAGTCTGGTAGCTTCTCCATTTGTTTAATTGAGAGAAGGGTGCTAATATTACTAAACACTAACCGCATTTGAAACTTTATTAGACTATAATAGTTTCCGATACTTTTTGCTTCTACCTTATGAGCTGTCTACTCATTACTAATTATGAATTGATATAATTTATTCCTTCTTCCTATTGCAGCCTTGCCGATTCAATCATTGTTTCCCTTCTTGTATTTTATGGTGAGCAACGCTACGAAGAGTATATATCTATGATGCAAGCTCTGTATAAGACCATGAAAATGTAGTTGAAACATTGCAGTCAGATGCGTCTTTGAGAAAGAAAGAGAGTCAACTTTACCCCATTTTTGGCTCTCACCATTCCAAATTATTCACTTGTCAACATTATTTCTTTTATCTAGAGGGTGTTTAAATAAATTTAGGCAAATGAGATGTCACTTGTTTATAAGGCGCACTTTAAAACAATGTTACTAATGACCAAAGTCGAAAAGGAGGGAGAAAAATGAATATTGTTGCCTTTTTATTTCTAAATAATAAGTCATGTGTAGCTCTTACACAAGGAACTAACGTCTTGCCAAGTACTCCATCCGTTCGGAATTACTCGTCTAAGAAATGAATGTATCTAAATATATTTTAGTTGTAGATACATCCATTTTTGTGACAAATTTTTCCGAACGGAGGGAGTAGTAGGCCAGAATGGATGATTCTTGTAATGTTGTGGCTTGTGACAATTTTGTGTAGAAAATATGAGTGACACTCATGAGACTTACAGTTTATACCATCTAATGATAACTATGAGAATTAAATTGTATATTGTTTGTTTGGAAAACTACTAGGCTATTTTAAGTTTGGAAACATGATTTTTAACTAAATATTGTTTGGTAAGTAGTTTGTCATTGCTGAGTGACAAATATTGTCCTAAGTTTTAATAAAATTATCTTCATCGGATCTTTGTTTACAGATAAGGGATCTGCACATTGCTAAGCAAGTAGAAGATATTGGATTTTATGCTGGTTTTGTTGGTGAGTTTTCCTAAAGATAGTGTTTTATGTCAAACTTCTGAAGCACTTAAGCATAGTTGTGCAAGGACATTTTGATGTGAGGAGATATACCTCAACTTTAAGTACTGTGATAAACTTATGGTACCTTAATTTGCTATCAATGAAGGCGCTTCATATATGCTTGGTAGAGCACTCACCTCTACAGTATGGGGAATTGTGGCCGATAAGCATGGGAGGAAACCTGTTCTTGTAATTACCCTTATTGCAGTGTAAGGATAATATTGTTTACGAAGCACAGTCTTTTCTACTCGCCAGTAGGAGATTTTCTTTGGCTATAATTTTGCACATGCACCCAAAATTGAAGCATGTTTCCTCATATGTTTCAGAATTACCTTGAATACACTATTTGGACTCAGCTCTAGTTATTGGATGGCATTAACCACAAGAGGTTTGCTTGGGTTGTTGTCTGGTATGCTGGGGCCAATTAAGGTACCAAAACAATCATGAGTATACTCATCTTTTTGGTACTACAATCTTCCATCATGTTCTTGTACTTTGTTTACTAACTGATCATGTACTCACATTCATATTCTTAAATTTGTTCAATAATAGCTCTTATGTTATCCATTGGACTTAATTGTGTAATATTTTTGTGAGAGCGTGACATTTCAGAAATATGGTTGATGTGTAATGCACATGGCTCTTTAGATTATTAGCCTATTTCGAATGAATATTGTTATGTTTTAGTGAACACGATCTTTACTTCCCAAGTTGTAGTAGATAAATTCCAGCCAACCAGCATGTATTCACATGGTTAACCCATACACTATCCTTTCTCAAAAGAGTATACATATTTCCCTAGCGTGATTGTGGTGTTTAATACACCATTAATATAAATGTTTCACTACATTAACATTTGATTGACTTCTTTTTGCGCATGTTCAGGCTTATGCTACAGAAGTATGCCGGAAAGAATACAGTCACCTCGCATTATCACTTGTAAGATTCTCAAGTTATTACAATATTTTCATGTTACTATTACCCAACCCCCAACTTTATTGGGTGAAAAATAATGCTCGCCGTTTCTATTGATGGGCAATCCTTCAGATTTCTTCCTCACGTGCCATAGGCCTCATTGTTGGTCCAGCCATTGGTGGTTATCTTGCACAGGTAATAGTTTGTTTAATATTCACACACAAAAACCAATCTCCAAATCTTCTTTTATTATTGTGCACTCGAACTTCCCATTTCTCAAATTATATGTGCTACCAGTAAACTTTTTTGGTTGTCCTTGTTTCCCTGATCCATATATAACTCATTTACTTGCTTTGTGGGCAAGTAGGTTCTACGTCCAATTAGATACACGTTAATGTTTACCCACCATGGCAAAAATATGCCAAGTTCCCCATCTATACAAATTTTGTTAATGGACATGAATGAATACTCACTGTATTTGATATGTTGTGTGTAAGCACACACTATCATAGTTACCTCTCGTCCCATATGGATTGTGATTAGGGCCAAGTGAATAGTTTTTGTTTAGTTTAAAAGTGGATTTCTAACCCAATTCTAAATAAACTGGTGCACATATAATAATAGTGTCCAAGGCTGGGGGACATGACCCCTGTTGGCCTGAACATGGTTCCGCCACTATATAACATACCATAAGATGGAAATATTACAATACCTAATAAATTATGTAAATAACATAATTAATGTAACATAATATCATGACATAATTAGTGTATCGTAGTATTAATATCATGCATTATATTAGATATGTGCTACCGACATTAAATTATGTTATCATGGTATCATTATATGTGTATGTACATAATACTTCAAAGCGTTGAACCAAATGTATTTTGGAATGACTTTTACATACAAAATTAGTTCTAAAAATTCATGGCTTTGCAGCATATGAATTGAAGTTGATCTCGAGCCATAATTCCACTTCTCATGAAATTAGAATTGGTAGTCAAATTCAATCTGCCAAATACAAAGCATGCAAACCAACCAAGCCCATATATTCCTTTTTAAAATAATTTAATGTTCGCATAAAGTTATTGTAAAATAAAATGTTAGGGGCCTTGCAAGCTAATTTTATTTGTGTGTTGTTGTTATATCAGCCAGCAGATAAATATCCAGGTATGTTCTCTCAGGAATCTATATTCGGGAGGTAAGAATTTGATATGTGCACCCTTTTTTTGTCGGTTTATTACGTGATGCTAATTCTTGTTAAACTCGCATTGTTATAGGTTTCCATATTTTCTCCCATGCCTGTGTATATCAATCCTCGCCGTTGCTGCTTTAATTTCTTGCATATGGCTTCCGGTGAGTCTTTCTGTGTTGTAATGCACTTAGCTATTGTCATGAGTGGTGTTAAGGCAAACAACCAAGGATATGAGTAACTAAAAAAACTTAGTTGCTTAAGGCATTTAATGTAGTTGTACGCACCCTAGAATATTTTCAGCAAAGACCTTACAGATGTTGCACATATAACCTCATCTTTACATTTCTTTGTGGGAGATCTCGGTTTAAAATTTAACATGTCTAAAATGCTATAGGAAACTTTGCATAAACACAATGAAGCCACAGATTCAAATAATTCAATTGAAGCCATGGAGGAATCTCTTTCTGACTCTAATGCTGAAGAAAGCAGTGGTGGATATTGGAGTTTGTTCACAAACTGGCCATTGATGTCCGCTATCACCGTATATTGCCTTTTCTCTCTTCAGGATGTGGCTTATGCAGAGGTAACATGAGTCATTTGATTGTTGATTATCCTCCACTCATGTTTATCATACCTTTTCTTTCCTGAGATAGCATCTTGTGTTTCACTTATTTTTTCTGTATCTTTTGTTGCATTACCATTACCATTATCATTATGGATTTGATTTGGTCAAAACATAAAATTGCAGGTATTCTCTCTTTGGGCTGTTAGTGACAGGAAATATGGTGGATTAAACTTTACTTCTACAGATGTGGGCAGTGTCCTAGCACTCTCAGGTATCTAATTGTAAGAGCAATAGGAAAGATTCCTTCAAATTTGGAGTAGCGAATCTATAAGTCATGACCGATATATAATTTGATTAAGATTTGAAGTTTTAAACATCATAGACAATTTTGGAGATAGGAACCTAGGGAGGATCTAGCAACTCTAGCCACATGTATATATGATTTTTTCTATCATAGATGTGTATTGATAGGCATATATGTTTCGATACAAAATCTATAAGATTAAATCTATGTATAAATATATTTTACTTGTTGAGGGTACTAATACTAATGAGGCAACTTTATCTAATTTCATTTGAATCCTATGATCGATACTTAATATCAAGAGTGAAGCCGTGCTAGAACCATATTCAAATATGAAGCATGTGTTCATGATAACTCACAAGTAACTTGACAAATCATGTTTCTTGCATCGTTATATGTTTTTTGCATGGAGAGTTTGTTGTTCTTATTGTCGTTTTTATCAGGTCTCTTCCTCCTAATATACCAGATTTTGATTTATCCATCGGTTGCAAAAGCTATAGAACCTATCACATTAGTCCGTGCAACTGCGGTAAGAATACCTACTACTTGATCAGCAAAGTCAGTTATATTGTAATGGTTCAACTCATCAAAAATTCTCGTATGCAGATCTTGACATTACCACTTCTTGCAAGCTATCCATTCATGACTACATTATCAGGGTTCAATCTTCAGTTGGTAGTAAATTGTGCATCTTCTCTGAAGAATTCCTTCCAAGTGAGTGCAAAGATCTTGTTTTTATTGTGTAGGACAAGTATTCAAACTTGGACATGCTAGTAGTTCATATTATGAAAAATATTCCAATTTTGGTTTATCTATCGGAGTGATTGCTAATCAATACACGTAAACAGTGTTCTCAGGAACTAATTGGCGCAAGCTAGCAACAAAATCATAAAACTACTAATTACTCATATGTTCACAAATATTTTGATTGCTTATATGTTTATCTTACCCACCAATACTATCATGCTTATATGTTATATACTAGAACTCAAGGTAGCAATCATTAATTAGTGTTACTCATACTCTCTTGAAATGTTGCAGGTAACTACCATCACGGTGTGCAATATTTTGATGAATGATGCTGTGGTAAGTTTGCATGATTTCTAATACTCTGTAATTATATCAAAAGTTGCATTCCATATGTTCCATGAAAATTGATGATATTAGTTTCTATATTTCCGACCGTTCGATATACATGAAAAAACAGAGTCAAGACCTAAGAGCATCGGCCAATGGACTTTCTGTAACACTAATGTCCATCTTCAAAGCTGTCGCTCCGGCTGTTGCCGGTGTTATGTAAGTAGCTATGGTCCACCACTTTACGCACTATATAGCAGCCACAATAAAATTTCTTCCTTTAAACATTATAAACTCGTATACACCATGAAATAAAACTCTATTATTAACCCTTGTTTTTTGTCAATTTTTTGGGGAAAACAATTACCTTATCATGTTTTACAATTTCCACTGTAGATTTTCATGGGCTCAAAGGCGCCAAACTGCTTCATTTCTTCCAGGTATTACATTGCTTATACATTTCCAAGTAAAATTACGTGAATTAACTACACATCCAATTTATCTACCATTTTGCTAGCAATTTTTTAAAAATCTATGTCATGACATGAAACAATTTTATTGAAAATTTTGGGTTTAAGGATGGCTTATGGCTCTTGCCGTGCGGTAGAAAACATAGAAATTCATGCTTTGTGGATTCTTTACGTGTGTGTGTGTGTGTGTGTGTGTGTGTGTGTGTGTGTGTGTGTGTGTGTGTGTGTGTGTGTGTGTGTGTGTGTGTGTGAATAAAGAATAGCTGGAAATTGGTTGACTTGAATGTGTTATACAAAGCGAGACGTGTAATGGTACTTATGAAGGCCATCTCTTAAATTCTATGTATCACAATTACATGCATGATTGATTTTTCTATTTAAAGCTTAGATTTTTAGTGCAAGACGTCTTCGCATCGCAGTTCTTACGGAAACACATATGCATACCAAAATAACACAACATAGTAAACAAGATCTTATGCACTGGTTTAGTATCACACCTTAAATTTTAGTGAAGGTATATCCTATTTGAGTAGATTATCTTGAACATGCATGGGTTATGCTATGATTTCAGCATCACGCAAAATTCATATTCCCTAGCTTCGGTTCACTCTAATTTTTTCCTGGTATCTGTTGTCAATCCTGCAGGCGACCACCTTGTATTTTTCATGCTTAACGCGGCCACCGTCGTCGGTCTTATGTGCACCTTCGGACCACACTTTGCTAGGGGCAGCATGAAGCATTGATGTAGAAATATTGTTGCGACCTGGAAAAGAACAAGGAACTATTGTTCTGTCTTGTGACATTCTTCCCCTTGAGCATAGTTTTGTGCTTCACGCCACATGTTATTATTATTATTTGTAGTACAACAGCATATAGTGTTGTTAGAAACATATATATGCCCAAGAGGCAATCTTAGATGTAAACAATATTCCTTTGTATTTATGGTTTATTCTCTCTTCTTGAATAAACTCATGTGTATTTATCAGCATGTGTGTGACTTGTTCGCGGGACTCCGTGTTACTAGCATATTTATTGGTTGATGGCCAGGTGTCAAACCAATTATACGAATGTATGTTAGATGTTAGGCACATTGTTGGGACAGAAGGATTTTCTCGTATGGGTCTCAAATGTTGGGCCAGAAAAAAATTCCGACCCATTAGCATGAATCTAATTGTAACCATGTCCGACCCATTAGCATGAATCTAATTGTAACCATGTGGTCTATTTGATTTGAATAGGAGGTTTGGCCTCTCTCCCCTACTAAATGACACCTTGAATTGTTGTGGTTGTCACCTTGCAACACACAATTTAGGGAAAGTTCATTTTCTAGAAATAATGCGGAAGTGTCGAGGCAGCAATGATGGCTCCCGACATATCTCTTCTTCACTTTGCTCGGCTCTCTTGCCCCCTCTTCCTAGAGAGTCTTCATCTAGTCAATCTACCCTAATCCCTTACCCTAACAAAAACATCTCAATGACCCTTTCTTCGACTAAGAGGTTCACGGTGTCGTCCTTCAAATGAATCTGTCGGTCAACCTAGTCCAAATGGATTTCTTCCAAGCTTATATCTAGATTTTGGCACTCAATTAAGCGCCTCATATTGTCCTTCTTCGATTGACGGTGTCCTAGCCCATGGGTCACTCATGACATCGGTTCCCAGCCTGGTAGTCCGGGCTAAGGACCCCTAGGTAGATTCCATCCTGGGTCAATTTGGTCGGCCCATGATGCTCTATGAAAGAGATTCTGGAAGCCTTGACATTCAAGAAAAGGACTTTGTATCCGTGGAGAAGTCCTCTCCATTGACGTAGCCGACTAGGACTCTTACAATCCTAGGTCTCAGGTATCTTATATAAGTCGGGGCCAGACTAGTCAATAAAACACAATCTTACACAGCATACAATCTCTTGGTAGTTATGTGTACTATCTACTTACTCCAACACGATAAAACACAGGCATGCCATAGGGTACTATCTCCTCGGAGAGCGCGAACCTTGGTAAAATCATGTGTTCAGGTTACCTACATTTAAGACATCTAGCATAGGATCCCCTACCTCGAGGTCTACCGGATTTAGCTCTGACATTGATGATGTTGATTATTGCATTTTCACTCATCATTGTTAACTCGCCATATTTTGAGATTCATCTCAGAGTATCCCATCAATTGTTATTTTTATATTTATTTTCCTTCTTTGTTATGTAGGGTTTTCAGATGAGTTATATCTCTCGTGGACTTACCCCGATGCATGGACCAAATTTTAGAGCATTTTATTGAAGTTATGAGCCTCGGATACAAGGAATCTTGAGTATTTTATAGATGATAAAGTCCCCGCAACTTAATAAAACTAAGGTTCAATACTTGGATGTTTAAGGGGCTGTTGATATGAATCCAATAAGCCAAAGATCACCTGAATCGTATTGAGGATGAAGATTTGGTAGCCAAAATACTAAACAATGTGAAACCTAGAGTACAAGCCAACCATTGGTATGCCCGTCCATGGTCATAGTCCATACCATATGAGAGGAAGTCACAAAAATCACCATAACTTTCTCGTTTAAACTCTGAAATGGTTCTTGTTTCTTCCCTTGGATTCATGAGAAGATAAAGATCAAAGTAGAGGAGAAGACTGATGGTGGAGAGGGGGTATATGTGCATCGTTCAAGAGGGGCATCCCCAGAGTGGGGGAATCAAAACCCAACATCTCCACTTATCTAGATGGAGGTCACTCCAACACCTCCTCCACGTGGCCCAGATAAGATGGAGAAGAAGATGGTGCCACACTTTCGCCGGGTGCCAACCCTAGGACGTGCGCTATTCACATCACCGCCACATTTGACTCTACTAGATTGCTCTATACAATATGATGGTGATGTTAGAGAATCATTCATCTATGATTCATTATGTTAGTTCATCTTGGTTTGAATAACCCAGTCGAGTTTAGATCGAGGTGTGATCTAGCAAGAAATGTTACATGATGGCATTCGGTTATTCCCTAGTTCTAGAGCCATCCCTGGAAATTTGAGGTCTAGGATAGAAATGCAAAATGGGGCCCTAAATTTAAGAACAAGAAAAATCATATAACCTAAGAAGTAATATATAACTTCGAGAATATGTTATTCGGTACAATTTTAAAATTATATCAAATATTAGTGCTAACAAGTTGTAAGTGATCAAATGGAATATTAATAATTTTACATAGTAACCATCACTAAATCATTAAAATACAAGATTTATTTTTTCAGAAAGGACTTTTTTATGGGGGTTTCAGAAAGGACATACTAACCTTAATTGTGTATGTCTGTCTTCCATCTACTCGTGGACTGCTCACTACTAGTCATGCAGCCATTGTTGTCGACTCATCGGCATATCACGCACCCATAAGTGACTGCAGATAGCGTCTTCCATCTACTCGGCGGCAGCCTCGTTTACTGACTAGCGCCTGATGTCTGGCTACATCTAGGTTAGGGTTTAGGCAGCTAGCGAGCAATTGCATGTGACCTACCTAATCTTGTACGTGAGCGTTTGTGTATCTAATTGTTTGAGGTACTGGAGTTTGAGGTGGTTGTCGGTTCAATATCCAGTGTATCTCGTAGTAGGGGTCCTAAGCTAGGCGTCTTGGAGCAATGGTAACACGGACACGGGGTTTTACCCAGCTTCGGGCTCTCTTCATGAGATAATACCCTATGTGCTGCTTTTGATTGTATTCATATGGGTGTTGTACAGAGTACATGTATCTACCACGAGATTGTAGTAATGAATATGATATTGTCTATTGACTAGCCTGGCCTCGGTTTATATAAGACACCAGAGGCCTAGGGTTTAGGAGAGTCTTTGTCTTGGGCGCCAAGTCTTGTGGAGTCTTCCTTGTATGCGGCAGGGGTCGTCCGAACTGGCCCATGAGTATACAGCCATGGGGGGTCCTCGGCCCAATCCAACTGATCGGGAGACGACGTGGTGAGTACCCCCTAGTCCAGGACACCGTCAGTAGCCCCCTGAACCGGTCTTCAAGTTGGGGACGCTCCTCGATTCTTCCGAACTATTCTTCACCTTCAGTCGTTGGTCTTGCAAACTTGTTCAACAAATCTTTCCATCTTCGAACTTGAGGATCGCCAAAGTGAATCCGAAGAGTTTACACGTCGGGTATCCGAGGAGCCCCTTTAAGTTTCCAGCCTTTATCAATGCCTTGTTATTTTTATGCCACACCTCGGGTTTGAACTTGTTCCCGGGAGGCAGCGTCCTCTTGTGTCCGAGCTCCAACTTTGGACTGCATTCGAGGTATCTGTTGCAGCCGAGCACCAACGCCAGACTGCTTCCGAGCTCCAACGCCGGAATGTGTCCAAGCTCCAACGCCGGTCTATGTCCAAGCTCCAACGCCGGTCTATGTCCATGCTCCAACGCCGGACTATGTCCAAGCTCCAACGCCGGACTATGTCCGAGGTGTCATAGATCACCTTGGTTCAAAAAAGTTGAAGGAGTTTAGCCAAGCTTAATGCCGAAAATGCCCTCTACAGAGCCAGCCACTGGCGTCCGAGCTTTATGCCGAACTGCTTCCGGGGTGTCTATTGTAGTTGAGCACCAACGCCGGACTGTATCCGAGGTGGTGCACCACCTCGGCCATGGGCTGATTTTTATGAATTTAATTCCAAATTATGCAATGTAATCTCTGCCGAGATGTATAGCCAGTAGCCCTCAAGGTGCGTGTTGGCCTAATATCCGGGATGCACCTGAAGGAAAAAATCAAACCGCTGACCCTAGTAGCCCCTGAGACTCAAGTCGATTCAGAAAATCAGCCTGAGGATCAATTCCCAGCTTGGCAGCATACTTAGGAATAGAAACGCGGTGTGCAAAGTCCTCGAGACTCAGGTTGGGTGCGGCCGACCAACCTGAGGATAATAATCTCCTCGAAAACTATATTGCGCTTTAAATTTTCTGCATTGGATTATCGATGCAGTAGCCCCCGAGACACTGGTCGGGTGGCAACACCATATCAGGGGATCAATGTGCCCTTTTAATATTTGTAAATAATAAGCCCGAAGCCTAGTAGCCCCCGAGCCTTAATGTGGGCACGGGAGGCCGAATTAAGGATCGATATCCATAGTAAAATCATAAATTATGTGTAATGACGCTATGTATCCAAGTACTTTACATCATTAATGCTCGGATCCGCATTGTACCAAAACTTTGTTGACCGACCATCAGCTTCAATCTCCTCGGCCAGCAGCCGAGAAGTGTTTGTCCTACTTTATAAAGCCTTTATGAGGGCAAATATTTACGGCAAATAAGGCAATCCGGCCATACGGTTTTATAAACAAAGGTACGCAGAGAGGCGTGTTATATTATTGTTTATCATAAGGAAGTGGTTAACACTGCGGCCAGTGTGATGAGCGGCCCGTCATTTAACATAGTCATCGGATCGCTGACCAGTTCACGCTTATTGTGAAAGTCAGTTTTCGGCTTTTTCCACCGAGGTGCTTAACCATGCGAGCTGGAAGCACAATCATAGTGGTTCTCCTTTTGCACACCTAACCGAACAAAGCGAAATATAGGAGGCAAGCACAGGAGCCGGGCAACCCAACTATTGACCGAAGACACAATTCAAAACTGATGCATATATAGCAATATCCGAGAAGTTTTGCCGAATCTCTAAAGGTGTCCGGCGTTGCACTGCGAGACTTATGCGGAAAACACACAAATGGTTGAAAAGTGCCATAGGATTGGAAAACCAAAAAAGTCAGTAAAAATCGACTTCCGAACTAGATCAATTGTTCGGTGCCAATAAGAAAATTGGTCTTAGAAAAAAAAGAATTGTACTTCTGTCGTGCTTTAACATGACACATCCTATCTCAAGACTTCAAGCGGGTCAGCCTACGGCTTCAACCTCCTATCCCGAAGGCGAAGTACTTCTCGTTAGGCCAGTGCAGCAAACTTTAGCGGCTTTGAGAGAAAAATTAGGCTCCCCGGCTATTGACCGCACACTCGCATCGAAAAAAGGAGTGATAGAAAAAAGACTTTGCAACGACTAAAAAGAAGAACACTTACTATAAAACAGCCCACATAAATTTAAGAGCCCCCGAGTGACTTGGGTAAAAAGAATTTTATGTACCATGATCGTATGTACCGAAGTACTCATATCATATTTGTGATCACCCGAACTTTATACGCGTCTTAACCGACCGTCGGCTTCTCCCTCTTTGGTCAAGGACCGAAAAGTGTTATGTACTCCACCTGTCGAGAATATCGACGGTGTTTCCGATAACTAGGCAATCAGGCCATAAGGCTGTAACAGACAAAGCGCGCTCAGGGAACTTATGCTATATTACCGACGAAGTGTAAGAAGCATCTTCGAAGAAAATAGTACCCCCACCGATACCTTTCTTCGGCTGCTCACTATGAGACTTGTGCCATATATTTTTTGTACTCAAGAGTTCTGTTGTGTGCCGACCATTATTGAAAACAGTAAGAGCGCTATCTTTCGGCTTCACCCAGTCTGAGGTCCGGCTCGGGTGACCCGATCGTGACAATCGCAGAGGTGCTCCCTTTACTCCCTAGCCGAACAATCGGGAACGTAGGGGTAAACACAGGAGCGAGGCAACCCAGCTTGCAAATCACTTAGGTCAATATGGTGCATATTGTGGCGTAATACACAAACAAGGAACGAAGCCGTACAAGTATAATCATATGCAAGAGGAAAAGCTCCAGCAAGGGAGCCCCCAAGTAAAAGGGGTATTTGAATTTATGTGTCACAAACAAAGTTTGGACAAGGAAGTTTTTCACAAACAACTTTTTGCTAAAAAAAGGTATAATGCTTGGTCGGACCGAACAAAATTTAAAGTTTTAAAACTTTGAGCATGAAAGCGACTTAGCTTGTTAATGTGTTCGACATTAATGATGCGGTCCGAGCTTATGGCGGGACAAGGTCCCAGCCCCCAAGCCGGTCCCGAGGTGGCGGAGCGTAGAGCTCGGCAATCCGAAGTGGTGACATAGTACGGCCAATGCAGGCCGACAGAGCGACGCCAAAGTCCCCGGTGTGGGGTAACGAAGTGTTGATGATGCCCTCCGTCCAGCCGAGATGATGTAGTATGTCAGTACGCCGAGGTGGCAACACTGCCCGACCCGGATCGTTTTCACTCGATGAGGTGGAGCTTTCTCGGCGATGTTGAAGTCCCTGAGGCAACCGAACACGTCGGTATGGCAACGCGACCAACAAGTTGATCATGCGAGCCGATTTATGCTGATTGGGATGACGACACCGGCTTGCCAAAGTGACGCAGACGAAGTAGATTTCATGCTCACATGGAAATAGTGCAAACCAAAAATAATAACAATTAAGAAATTGCATAATTTATTTATGCGAAGTTGATAATATGAAGGAATATAGCCTGGACGCCGAGGACGATGTCGACGGGGGTTATTGACGCCACGGTGAGGGCACGAGGAAGCCCAAATTCATAGGGCAGTCCGAATTCCAGATGCCGCGTTCATCAGGCCCCAAACATGAAGTTGATCGGACTGCCGCATAGGCCGTACAGCGATCTGTATACTCACAACAATACAAACCTGGGAGAAAATATGACGGCACAAAGAATTTATACTGTGCGTAATTAATAGGAAGAATAGCACCTGATGTCTTGTGCGGCAATCAGCAGATGATGTAGTAATCAACATCAGATCCAAATCAATATGGTGCTGGAGGTATAGCATCTCATGCAGGTAATAGCAAAGCACTCTTATCTTAAAAAAGGGGGAGGATTTATCTCCTTGTGGGTTGTCGCATAGCTGAATTTGTGGTAGCTACGGGCGCTGTCCTGCGTGGACTGTACGCAGTCATGCTCGTCCTCCTCGGCTGGATGGTGCTCCTCGACTGTGTAGAGAAAACAACACTGGCAGTAGTACGAGAGATCGGCCGAATCAAAGACAGACGAAGCAAAGTCTAATGAAAATTTGTTCGGCCATAGACGCAGAGTTCGTTGGATCACAGGTGGTAAGCGACAAAGCCGTCTACCAGACGAGGTGGCGACACAGACCAATTGATTTACCTATGCACTAAAATTAGTGCGAACCAAAAGTAATAAAAATAATGACAGTAATAATAATACTTTTTTTCAGAAAAGAAAAATCTTCTACTTAATCAACTTAAGTGAAGTAAAAAAAATATAGCCTGATTGCCGAGGTCGGTCCGGTCGAGTGGCGACGCGCAAACGTTAGCGCGGGTCAGAGTTCGACGAATCATCGGTGACGACGCGTTTGTGCCGACGTCTTGACGAAGTTCCGGTGCATAGCATACCGTATTTGCCGACCTGCGGACAAGAATCCAGACTCCAAATTGCGTACAATTAGCACACTTCGATTATAGGCAAGAGATGTATAAGGCGACTAGTAGTGATATGTGCATGAAAAAGCAAACTAGACTACTAGTAGTTACAAGCGTACACGGCTCCTTTAGGTAAACAATAAAGAAAAGGAAGGGTCATATCTCCCTGTGGCACTCCCAGTGGCTTGCCACGTGATCGGTCTATTCTGATCGTGACTCTTTAACTGGAGGTCCTTGAAGGATTTGTTTTCTGTCTCAGATTTGCACATAGTGCTGCATGTCTCCTCGGGACTTCCATGCCATGTGATGTCTAGTAAGAAAAGCTCAGGTCCGGCCTAATGGCAGGTGCAGGGTACGGCCGTCGATGTCTGCGACCAAAGCAGCACGGAGCCAGCGGCAATGATTTGAAAATAAAAATAAAAAGGATAGTTACATAGAATAGATCTAACTGAAAAGATATGACCTGATCATTTCATCGATCCGCGGCGATCACCTAGCAGGCTCTCAATGAAAGCATCAATGTCGGTTCAATATCCGGCGTATCTCGTAGTAGGGGTCCTAAGCTAGGCGTCTTGGAGCGATGGTAACACGGACACGGGGTTTTACCTAGCTTCGGGCTCTCTTGATGAGATAATACCCTACTTGCTGCTTTTGATTGTATTCATATGGGTGTAGTACAGAGTACATGTATCTACCACGAGATTGTAGTAATGAATATGATATTGTCTATTGACTAGCCTGGCCTCGGTTTATATAAGACACCGGAGGCCTAGGGTTTAGGAGAGTCTTTGTCTTGGGCGCCAAGTCTTGTGGAGTCTTCCTTCTATGTGGCAGGGGTCATCCGAACTGGCCCACGAGTATACCGCCATGGGGGTCCTCGGCCCAATCCAACTGATCGGGAGACGACGTGGTGAGTACCCCCTAGTCCAGGACACCGTCAGTGGTCATAGGTGATTTTAACAAAATCTTATTCTCTTCGAAAAAGGAGGGAGGTGCACCGCGTCTTCATTCACAGATGCAGGCATTCCAAGACACTCTCTATGATTGCTCCTTGAGGATGTAGGTATATCAGTGACAAAGTCACATGGTTCAGGGCAGGGCTTCATGAAAGATTTGACTGAGTTGTCTCCAATTCAGAGTGGATGAATATGCACCCTTGGTATGGTTTGTGCCACCTAGACATGGGCAAATCTGACCACCATCCGATCTGTTTAGACACCGGCTACCTTGCGGGTGTGGCAGAGACTAATCCTAAGCAGGATAGAATGTTTGAAGCAAGTGTTGGAAACATGGTAGAAAACAAAAAAATCGCACCTATGCACATCCAAGATCAATATGAAGTTGCATTACGGGTTGGAATCATGATCGTTTCCGTCATCGAGTTGCATCAGAAGAAGAACATGCTGGTGTAGATCATACTTTGAGTCACTCGAACTGTCGATGAATGATCCCGTGAACCACCCACGAACAGTCCCTCGAACCAAAGATCGAAAGCATGACCTCTCCACTTGGTTGCGAGCATGTAGCCTTCATGATCTAGCAGTGCTTCACCGTCTAGAGCGTCACCAAGTTGCAGCGGAAGAAGAATCTGTCGGCGTAGATCGTACTTGGAGTCCATTGAACCGTCGAAAATGATCCCGCAAACCGCCCATGAATAGTCCCTCGAACCAAACACCGAAGGCACGGCCTCTCTGCTTGATTGCAAGCGTGCAACCTTCATGATCCGGCAGCGCTTCACCGTCCAGAGCTAATCGTCGCTAGGGAAATAGAGGGAGGAGGTTAGAACCACGCTAGGCTTCTAATTATGAGGATTATAGGATCTATTTCTAGCTCTAATTAGATCAACTAGGATCAACTAGAACTAGAGGAGGCTCCAAAATTTGTGTATCTCCACAGAGCAAAAACCCCTAGTGTATATAGGTTCGAAGAGAGGGAGAGGGAAGCCACGAAGGAAGGAAAGTCCCTCCTTGGGGTGCCATCCTTGGGAGCAGGAGTTGGACTCCTCCCAACTCCAATTCACCCAACCCCCCTGATAACCCACAAGTATATGAGATTGCAACAGTTTTCGAGGGTAGAGTATTCAACCCAAATTTATAGATTCGACACAAGGGGAGCCAAAGAATATTTGCAAGTATTAGCAGCTGAGTTGTCGATTCAACCACACCTGGAGATTAATCATCTGCAGCAAAGTGATCAGTAACAAAGTAGTATGATAGTTTTGATAGCAATGGTAGTAGCAACAGTAACGGTAACAGTGATAGTAGTGATTTTGTAGCAGTAATGATAGCAGTAGCAACAATAGTAACTTAGCAAGAACAATATAAGGTAAATTTGCAGGCATTGGATCGATGACTTGTTGGATGATATTCATCATGAGACAGTTATAACCTAGGGCGATACAACACTATCTCCAGTTCATAAATATAATGTAGGCATGTATTCCGTAAATAATCATACGTGCTTATGGAAAGAACTTGCATGACATCTTTTGTCCTACCCTCCCGTGGCAGCGGGGTCCTATTGGAAGCTAATGGATATTAAGGCCTCCTTTTAATAGAGAACCGAAACAAAGCATTAACACACGGTGAATACATGAACTTCTCAAACTACGGTCATCACCGGGAGTGGTCCCGGCTATTATCACTCTGGGGTTGCTGGATCATAACATGTAGCAGGTGACTATAACTTGCAAGATCGGATATAGAACATGGATATAATGATGATAACATAGACGGTTCAGATCTAAAATCATGGCACCCGGGCCCAAAGTGACAAGCATTAAGCATGGCAAAGTCATAGCAACATCAATCTCAGAAAAGAGTGGATACTAGGGATCAGGACCTAACAAAACTAACTCGATTACATGATGAATCTCATCCAACTCCTCACCGACCAGTGAGCCTATGAAGAAATTACTCACTCCCGGTGGGGAGCATCATGGAATTGGTGATGGAGTTGTTGGTGATGACGAAGATCGAAGATCCCCCTCTCCGGAGCCCCAAACAGACTCCAGATCTGGCCTCCCAATGAAGAATAGGAGACGACGACAACTCCATCTCGTGAAACATGATAATTCTTTCTCCCTATTTTTTTCCTGAAAATATGTGATTTTATAGCGTCGGTTTCAGGGTCATCGGGGCCACCAGGTGGGGACAACCCACCTAGGCGCGCCTGGAGGGGGTGGCGCGCCCTGGTGGGTTGTTCCCACCCAGGTGCCCCCTCCGGTGGTTCTTGGCTCAAGATATTTTCTTTTATTGTATAAAAAACCCTCGCAAAGTTTCGTTCCATTTCGAGAACTTTTATTTCTTCACAAAAACAACATGGTAGTTCTGCTGAAAACAACGTCAGTCCGGATTAGTTTCATTCAAATCATGCAAATTAGAGTCCAAAACAAGAGGAAAAGCATTAAGAGAAGTAGATACGACGGAGACATATCAACTCCCCCAAGCTTAAACCTTTGCTTGTCCTCAAGCAATTCAGTTGATAAACTGAAAGTGAAAGAGAAAAACTTTTATGAACTCTTTTGCTCTAGTTTCATAAATGAGCTTAAACAACACCCAGGTTTTCAGCAATGATTATAACTAACCATGTCGACAATAACTCTTAAAAATTATATTAACTCATATCAATGGCATTATCAACTAGCGAACAATAATAAGACATCTCAAACAGCAACACGTTGTTAAAACAACCATGATACAATATGACAATAGTGATACCTCACTAGCCCTTACTAAGACCGCAAAACATAAATGCAGACGATACGTCTCCATCGTATCTACTTTTCCAAACACTTTTGCCTTGTTTTGGACTCTAACTTGCATGATTTGAATGGAACTAACCCGGACTGACGTTGTTTTTAGCAGAACTGCCATGGTGTTATTTTTGTGCAGAAATAAAAGTTCTCGGAATGACCTGAAAATCCATGGAGCAACTTTTTGGAATTAATAAAAAATATTGGCGAAAGAATCAATGTCAGGGGGCCCACACCCTGTCCACGAGGGTGGGGGCGCCCCCCTAGGGCGCCCCCCCGCCTCATGGGCCCCCTGAAGCTCCACCGACCTCAACTCCAACTCCATATATTCACGTCCGGGGAGAAAAAATCAGAGAGAAGGATTCATCGCATTTTACGATACGGAGCCGCCGCCAAGCCCTAAACTCTCTCGGGAGGGCTGATCTGGAGTCCGTTCGGGGCTCCAGAGAGGGGAATCCGTCGCCGTCGTCATCATCAACCATCGTTCATCACCAATTTCACGATGCTCACTGCCGTGCATGAGTAATTCCATCATAGCTTGCTGGACGGTGATGGGTTGGATGGGATTTACCATGTAATCGAGTTAGTTTTGTTAGGGTTTGATCCCTAGTATCCACTATGTTCTGAGATTGATGTTTCTATGACTTTGCTATGCTTAATGCTTGTCACTAGGGCCCGAGTGCCATGATTTCAGATCTGAACCTATTATGTTTTCATGAATATATGCGAGTTGTTGATCCTATCTTGCAAGTCTATAGTCACCTATTACGTTTTATGATCCGACAACCCCGAAGTGACAATAATCAGGACCACTCTCGGTGATGACCGTAGTTTGAGGAGTTCATGTATTCACTAAGTGTTAATGCTTTGGTCTGGTACTCTATTAAAAGGAGGCCTTAATATCCCTTAGTTTCCAATAGGACCCCGCTGCCACGGGAGGGTAGGACAAAAGATGTCATGCAAGTTCTTTTCCTTAAGCACGTATGACTATATTCAGAATACATGCCTACATTACACTGATGAACTGGAGCTAGTTCTGTGTCACCCTATTTTATAACTATTACACGAGGAATCACATCTGACATACTTATCCATCACTGATCCAATGCCTACGAGACTTTCACATATTGCTCTTTGCTTAGTTACTTTATCGTTGCTGCTGTTACAATTACTACAAAACTGCTACTGTTACTTTTGCTACCATTACCATTACTTCCATACTACTTTGCTGCAGATACTAAGTTATCCAGGTGTGGTTGAATTGACAACTCAACTGCTAATACTTGAGAATATGTTTTGGCTCCCCTTGTGTCGAATCAATAAATTTGGGTTGAATACTCTACCCTTGAAAACTGTTGCGATCCCCTATACTTGTGGGTTATCAAGACTATTTTCTAGTGCCGTTGCCGGGGAGCATAGCTCTATTCTTTGAGTCACTTGGGATTTATATCTGTTGATCACTATGAGGAACTTGAAAGACGAAAGAACTAAGATTTATCCCTCAACTATGAGGGGAGGTAAGGAACTGCCATCTAGCACTGCACTTGATTCACCATCTGTTATGAGTAAGCTTGCGACACCTAAACCTGCTTCTGCTATTAATTCTGATATGTCGCATGTTATTTATGATGCCACTTCTACTATGCGTGATTCTTATGATGAAACTACTTCTATGCTTGATACTACTGTGCCATCAGGTGAATTTCTTGATGAAAAACTTGCTAGGGCTAGAGAGAATGAAATTCTGGAAATTGATAATATTGATGAAAGTAATGATGATGGTTCTCCCCCTAAATATGAATTGCCTGTTGTTCCTGAGGGTTATGTTATGGATGAAGAAACTGCTAGAGATTTTCTTGCTTGCAATGATGGATCTGATCTTAAGAAGTTATTAGCTAAGCTGAAAGAAAAGCCTCTGAATGCTAGAATGAAATATGACCCTTCTTTTGCTACTTCACCTATCTGTGTTACTGATAAGGATTGTGATTTCTCTGTCGATCCTGAGATAATTACTTTGGTTGAATCTGGTCCTTTTTATGGCTGTGAATCTGAAACTGTTGTGGCACATCTTACTAAGTTAAATGGTATAGCCACCCTATTAACTAATGATGAGAAAACTCCCTACTATTATATCCTTAAGATATTTCCATTCTCATTAAAGGGTGATGCTTAAGTATGGTTCAACTCTCTTGATCCTGGTTGTGTGCGTAGTCCCCAGGATATGATTTATTACTTCTCTGCTAAATATTTCCGCGCTCATAAGAAACAAGCTGCCTTAAGGGAAATATATAATTTTGTGCAAATTGAAGAAGAGAGTTTCCCACAAGCTCGGGGGAGGCTTCTCCCATTACTTAATGCTTTGCCTGATCATCCTCTCAAGAAAAACGAAATACTTGATATCTTTTATAATGGACTAACCGATGCTTCCAGAGACCACCTGGATAGTTGTGCTGGTTGTGTTTTCAGGGAAAGAATAGTTGATCAAGCTGAATTGTTATTGAATAATATGTTGACTAATGAAAACAATTGGTCACTCCCTGAACCAACTCCTAAGCCAACTCTAAAGAAAAGAGGTGTTCTATTTCTCAGTCCAGAAGATATGCAAGAGGCAAAGAAATCTATGAAAGAAAAAGGTATTAAAGCTGAAGATGTTAAGAATTTACTCTTGGGGAACGTAGTAATTTCAAAATTTTCCTACGCACACGCAAGATCATGGTGATGGCATAGCAACGAGAGGGTAGAGTGTTCGTCCACGTACCCTCGTAGACCGTAAGCGGAAGCGTTATGACAACGCGGTTGATGTAGTCGTACGTCTTCACGATCCGACCGATCCAAGCACCGAACGTACGGCACCTCCGAGTTCAGCACACGTTCAGCTCGATGACGATCTCCGGCCTTCGATCCAGCGAAGCTCCGGAGATGAGTTCTATCAGCACGATGGCGTGGTGACGATGATGATGTTCTACCGGCGCAGGGCTTCGCTTAAACTCCGCGACGATATGACCGAGGTGGAATATGGTGGAGGGGGTACCGCACACGGCTAAGGAACGATCCGTAGATCAACTTGTGTGTCTATGGGGTGCCCCCCCGCCCCCGTATATAAAGGAGCAAGGGGGGAGGCCAGCCGGCCCCTTTGGGCGCGCCAAGGGAGGAGGAATCCTCCTCCTATTAGGAGTAGGACTCCTCCTTTCCTACTCCTACTAGGAGGGGGAAGGAAGGGGCAGAGGGGGAAGGAAAGGGGGGGGGGCGCCGCCCCCCTCCTAGTCCAATTCGGACCAGAGGGGGGAGGGGGCACGCGGCCCATGCTGGCCGCCCCTCTCTCCTTTCCCCTAAGGCCCATAAGGCCCAATACTCTCCCCGGGGGTTCCGGTAACCCCTCCGGCACTCCGGTTTTCTCCGAAATCACCCGGAACACTTCCGGTGTCCGAATATAGTCGTCCAATATATCAATCTTTATGTCTCGACCATTTCGAGACTCCTCGTCATGTCCGTGATCACATCCGGGACTCCGAACAAACTTCGGTACATCAAAACTTATAAACTCATAATAAAACTATCATCGTAACGTTAAGCGTGCGGACCCTACGGGTTCGAGAACTATGTAGACATGACCTAGAACCATTCTCGGTCAATAACCAATAGCGGGACCTGGATGCCCATATTGGTTCCTACATATTCTACGAAGATCTTTATCAGTCAAACCGCACAACAACATACGTTCTTCCCTTTGTCATCGGTATGTTACTTGCCCGAGATTCGATCGTCGGTATCCAATACCTAGTTCAATCTCGTTACCGGCAAGTCTCTTTACTCGTTCTGTAATACATCATCTTATAACTAACTCATTAGTTACAATGCTTGCAAGGCTTAGGTGATGAGTATTACCGAGAGGGTCCAGAGATACCTCTCCGACAATCGGAGTGACAAAACCTAATCTCGAATTATGCCAACCCAACATGTACCTTCGGAGACACCTGTAGAGCACCTTTATAATCACCCAGTTACATTGTGACGTTTGGTAGCACACAAAGTGTTCCTCCGGTAAACGGGAGTTGCACAATCTCATAGTTGCAGGAACTTTGTATAAGTCATGAAGAAAGCAACAGCAACATACTAAACGATCAAGTGCTAAGCTAACAGAATGGGTCAAGTCAATCACATCATTATCCTAGTGATGTGATCCCATTAATCAAATGACAACACATGCCTATGGTTAGGAAACATAACCATCTTTGATTAATGAGCTAGTCAAGTAGAGGCACACTAGTGACTATATGTTTGTCTATGTATTCACACATGTATCATGTTTCCGATTAATACAATTCTAGCATGAATAATAAACATTTATCATGATATGAGGAAATAAATAATAACTTTATTATTGCCTCTAGGGCATATTTCCTTCAGTCTCCCACTTGCATAGAGTCAATAATCTAGATTACATAGTAATGATTCTAACACCCATGGAGTCTTCGTGCTGATCATGTTTTGCTCGTGTGAGAGGCTTAGTCAACGGGTCTGCAACATTCAGATCCGTATGTATCTTGCAAATCTCTATGTCTCCCACTTGGACTTGGTCCCGAATGGAATTGAAGCGTCTCTTGATGTGCTTGGTCCTCTTGTGAAATCTGGATTCCTTTGCCAAGGCAATTGCACCAGTATTGTCACAGAAGATCTTCATTGGTCCTGATGCACTAGGTATAACACCTAGATCGAAAATGAACTCCTTCATCCAGACTCCTTCATTTGCTGCTTCCGAAGCAGCTATGTACTCTGTTTCACATGTAGATCCCGCCATGACGCTTTGTTTAGAACTGCACCAACTTACAGCTCCACCGTTTAATAAAAATACGTATCCGGTTTGCGATTTAGAATCGCCCGGATCAGTGTCAAAGCTTGCATCGACGTAACCATTTACGACTAGCTCTTTGTCACCTCCATATACGAGAAACATATCCTTAGTCCTTTTCAGGTATTTCAGGATGTTCTTGACCGCTGTCCAGTGATCCACTCCTGGATTACTTTGGTACCTTCCTGCCAAGCTTATTGCTAAGCATACGTCAGGTCTGGTACACAGCATTGCATACATGATAGAGCCTATGGCTGAAGCATAGGGAACATTTTTCATTTTCTCTCTATCTTCTGCTGTGGTCGGGCATTGAGTTTGACTCAACTTCACACCTTGTAGCACAGGCAAGAATCCTTTCTTTGCCTGATCCATTTTGAACTTTTTCAAAATTTTGTCAAGGTATGTGCTTTGTGAAAGTCCTATTAAGCGTCTTGATCTATCTCTATAGATCTTGATGCCCAATATGTAAGCAGCTTCACCGAGGTCTTTCATTGAAAAACTTTTATTCAAGTATCCCTTTATGCTATCCAGAAATTATATATCATTTCCAATTAGTAATATGTCATCTACATATAAAATTAGAAATGCTACAGAGCTCCCACTCACTTTCTTGTAAATACAGGCTTCTCCGAAAGTCTGTATAAAACCATATGCTTTGATCACACTATCAAAGCGTTTATTCCAACTCCGAGATGCTTGCACCAGTCCATAAATGGAACGCTGGACCTTGCACACTTTGTCAGCACCTTTTGGATCAACAAAACCTTCTGGCTGCATCATATACAACTCTTCTTCTAGAAATCCATTCAAGAATATAGTCTTGACATCCATTTGCCAAATTTCATAATCATGAAATGCAGCAATAGCTAACATGATTCGGACAGACTTAAGCATCGCTACGGGTGAGAAAGTCTCATCGTAGTCAACCCCTTGAACTTGTCGAAAACCTTTTGCAACAAGTCGAGCTTTATAGACAGTTACATTACCATCAACGTCAGTCTTTTTCTTAAAGATCCATTTATTCTCAATGGCTTGCCGATCATCGGGCAAGTCAACCAAAGTCCACACTTTCTTTTCATACATGGATCCCATCTCAGATTTCATGGCTTCTAGCCATTTTGCGGAATCTGGGATCATCATCGCTTCCTCACAGTTCGTAGGTTCATCATGGTCAAGTAACATGACTTCCAGAATAGGATTACCGTACCACTCTGGTGCGGATCTTACTCTGGTAGACCTACGAGGTTCAGTAGAAACTTGATCTGAAGTTTCATGATCATTATCATTAGCTTCCTCACTAATTGGTGTAGTTGTCACAGGAACCGGTTCTTGTGATGAACTACTTTCCAATAAGGGAGTAGATACAGTTATCTCATCAAGTTCTACTTTCCTCCCACTCACTTCTTTCGAGAGAAACTCCTTCTCTAGAAAGGATCCATTCTTAGCAACGAATGTCTTGCCTTCGGATCTGTGATAGAAGGTGTACCCAACAGTCTCTTTTGGGTATCCTATGAAGACACATTTCTCCGATTTGGGTTCGAGCTTATCTGGTTGAAGTTTCTTTAGATAAGATCGCAGCCCCAAACTTTAAGAAAGGACAACTTTGGTTTCTTGCCAAACCACAATCATAAGGCGTCGTCTCAACGGATTTTGATGGTGCCCTATTTAACATGAATGCGGCCGTCTCTAAAGCATAACCCCAAAACGATAGCGGTAAATCAGTAAGAGACATCATAGATCGCACCATATCAAGTAAAGTACGATTACGACGTTCGGACACACCATTTCGTTGTGGTGTTCCAGGTGGCGTAAGTTGCAAAACTATTCCACATTGTTTCAAGTGTAGACCAAACTCGTAACTCAAATATTCTCCTCCACGATCAGATCGTAGAAACTTTATTTTCTTGTTACGATGATTTTCCACTTCACTCTGAAATTCTTTGAACTTTTCAAATGTTTCAGACTTGTGTTTCATTAAGTAGATATACCCATATCTGCTTAAATCATCTGTGAAGGTGAGAAAATAACGATACCCGCCGCGAGCCTCAACATTCATTGGACCACAAACATCAGTATGTATGATTTCCAACAAATCAGTTGCTCGCTCCATAGTTCCGGAGAACGGCGTTTTAGTCATCTTGCCCATAAGGCATGGTTCGCAAGTACCAAGTGATTCATAATCAAGTGATTCCAAAAGTCGATCAGTATGGAGTTTCTTCATGAGCTTTACACCGATATGACCCAAACGGCAGTGCCACAAGTAAGTTGCACTATCATTATCAACTTTGCATCTTTTGGTTTCAACACTATGAATATGTGTATCACTACTATCGAGATTCAATAAAAATAGACCACTCTTCAAGGGTGCATGACCATAAAAGATATTACTCATATAAATAGAACAACCATTATTCTCTGATTTAAATGAATAACCGTCTCGCATCAAACAAGATCCAGATATAATGTTCATGCTCAACGCTGGCACCAAATAACAATTATTTAGGTCTAATACTAATCCCGAAGGTAGTTGTAGAGGTAGCGTGCCGACCGCGATCACACCGACTTTGGAACCGTTTCCCACACGCATCATCACCTCGTCCTTGGCCAGTGCTCGCTTATTCCGTAGTCCCTGTTTCGAGTTGCAAATATTGGCAACAGAACCAGTATCAAATACCCAGGTGCTACTACGAGCTCTAGTTAGGTACACATCAATAACATGTATATCACATATACATTTGTTTACTTTGCCATCCTTCTTATCCGCCAAATACTTGGGGCAGTTCCGCTTCCAGTGACTAGTCTGCTTGCAGTAGAAGCACTCAGTTTCAGGCTTTGGTCCAGACTTGGGTTTCTTCTCTTGAGCAGTAACTTGGTTGCTGTTCTTTTTGAAGTTCCCCTTCTTCTTCCCTTTGCCCTTTTTCTTGAAACTAGTGGTCTTGTTGACCATCAACACTTGATGTTCCTTCTTGATTTCTACCTCCGCAGCTTTTAGCATTGCGAAGAGCTCGGGAATAGTCTTGTTCATCCCTTGCATATTATAGTTCATCACAAAGCTCTTGTAGCTTGGTGGCAGTGATTGGAGAATTCTGTCAATGACGCTATCGTCCGGAAGATTAACTCCCAGTTGAATCAAGTGATTATTATACCCAGACATTTTGAGTATATGCTCACTGACAGAACTATTCTCCTCCATCTTGCAGCTGTAGAACTTATTGGAGACTTCATATCTCTCAATCCGGGCATTTGCTTGAAATATTAACTTCAACTCCTGGAACATCTCATATGCTCCATGACGTTCAAAACGTCGTTGAAGGCCCGGTTCTAAGCCGTAAAGCATGGCACACTGAACTATAGAGTAGTCATCAGCTTTGCTCTGCCAGACGTTCTTAACGTCGTCAGTTGCATCAGCAGCAGGCCTGGCACCCAGCGGTGCTTCCAGGACATAACTTTTCTGTGCAGCAATGAGGATAATCCTCAGGTTACGGACCCAGTCCGTGTAATTGCTACCATCATCTTTCAACTTTGCTTTCTCAAGGAACGCATTAAAATTCAACGGAACAACAGCACGAGCCATCTATCTACAAACAAACATAGACAAGCAAAATACTATCAGGTACTAAGTTCATGATAAATTTAAGTTCAATTAATCATATTACTTAAGAACTCCCACTTAGACAGACATCTCTCTAGTCATCTAAGTGATAACGTGATCCAAATCAACTAAACCATAACCGATCATCACGTGAGATGGAGTAGTTTTCAATGGTGAACATCACTATGTTGATCATATCTACTATATGATTCACGCTCGACCTTTCGGTCTCCGTGTTCCGAGGCCATATCTGCATATGCTAGGCTCGTCAAGTTTAACCTGAGTATTCCGCGTGTGCAAAACTGGCTTGCACCCGTTGTAGATGGACGTAGAGCTTATCACACCCGATCATCACGTGGTGTCTGGGCACGACGAACTTTGGCAACGGTGCATACTCAGGGAGAACACTTCTTGATAATTTTAGTGAGAGATCATCTTAAAATGCTACCATCAAACAAAGCAAGATAAGATGCATAAAGGATAAACATCACATGCAATCAATATAAGTGATATGATATGGCCATCATCATCTTGTGCTTGTGATCTCCATCTCCGAAGCACCGTCGTGATCACCATCGTCACCGGCGCGACACCTTGATCTCCATCGTAGCATCGTTGTCGTTTACGCCATCTATTGCTTCTACGACTATCGCTACCGCTTAGTGATAAAGTAAATCAATTACAGGGCGTTTGCATTTCATACAATAAAGCGACAACCATATGGCTCCTACCAGTTGCCGATAACTTTGGTTACAAAACATGATCATCTCATACAATAAAATATAGAATCACGTCTTGGCCATATCACATCACGACATGCCCTGCAAAAACAAGTTAGACGTCCTCTACTTTGTTGTTGCAAGTTTTACGTGGCTGCTACGGGCTGAGCAAGAACCGTTCTTACCTACGCATCAAAAACCACAACGATAGTTCGTCAAGTTGGTGCTGTTTTAACCTTCGCAAGGACCGGGCGTAGCCATACTCTATTCAGCTAAAGTGAGAGAGACATACACCCGCCAGCCACCTTTAAGCACGAGTGCTCGTAACGGTGAAACCAGTCTCGCGTAAGCGTACGCGTAATGTTGGTCCGGGCCACTTCATCTCACAATACCGCCGAACCAAAGTATGACATGCTGGTAAGTAGTATGACTTGTATCGCCCACAACTCTTGTGTTCTACTCGTGCATATAACATCAACGCATAAAACCTAGGCTCTGATACCACTGTTGGGGAACGTAGTAATTTCAAAATTTTCCTACGCACACGCAAGATCATGGTGATGGCATAGCAACGAGAGGGGAGAGTGTTCGTCCACGTACCCTCATAGACCATAAGCGGAAGCGTTATGACAACGCGGTTGATGTAGTCGTACGTCTTCACGATCCGACCGATCCAAGCACCGAACGTACGGCACCTCCGAGTTCAGCACACGTTCAGCTCGATGACGATCTCCGACCTCTGATCCAGCGAAGCTCCGGAGATGAGTTCCGTCAGCACGACGGCGTGGTGACGATGATGATGTTCTACCGGCATAGGGCTTCGCTTAAACTCCGCGATGATATGACCGAGGTGGAATATGGTGGAGGGGGCACCGCACACGGCTAAGGAACGATCCGTAGATCAACTTGTGTGTCTATGGGGTGCCCCCCCGCCCCCGTATATAAAGGAGCAAGGGGGGAGGCCGTCCGGCCCCTTTGGGCGCGCCAAGGGAGGAGGAATCCTCCTCCTAGTAGGAGTAGGACTCCTCCTTTCCTACTCCTACTAGGAGGGGGAAGGAAGGGGGAGAGGGGGAAGGAAAGGGGGGGCGCCGCCCCCCTCCTAGTCCAATTCGGACCAGAGGGGGGAGGGCGTGCGGCCCATGCTGGCCGCCCCTCTCTCCTTTCCCCTAAGGCCCATAAGGCCCAATACTCTCCCGGGGGGTTTCGGTAACCCCTCCGACACTCCGGTTTTCTCCGAAATCACCTGGAACACTTCCGGTGTCCGAATATAGTCGTCCAATATATCAATCTTTATGTCTCGGCCATTTCGAGACTCCTCGTCATGTCCGTGATCACATCCGGGACTCCGAAAAAACTTCGGTACATCAAAACTTATAAACTCATAATAAAACTGTCATCGTAACGTTAAGCGTGCGGACCCTACGGGTTCGAGAACTATGTAGACATGACCTAGAACCATTCTCGGTCAATAACCAATAGCGGGACCTGGATGCCCATATTGGTTCCTACATATTCTATGAAGATCTTTATCGGTCAAACCGCACAACAACATACGTTGTTCCCTTTGTCATCGGTATGTTACTTGCCCGAGATTCGATCGTCGGTATCCAATACCTAGTTCAATCTCGTTACCGGAAAGTCTCTTTACTCGTTCTGTAATACATCATCTTATAACTAACTCATTAGTTACAATGCTTGCAAGGCTTAGGTGATGAGTATTACCGAGAGGGCCCAGAGATACCTCTCCGACAATCGGAGTGACAAAACCTAATCTCGAATTATGCCAACCCAACATGTACCTTCGGAGACACCTGTAGAGCACCTTTATAATCACCCAGTTACGTTGTGACGTTTGGTAGCACACAAAGTGTTCCTCCGGTAAACGGGAGTTGCACAATCTCATAGTTGCAGGAACTTTGTATAAGCCATGAAGAAAGCAACAGCAACATACTAAACGATCAAGTGCTAAGCTAACGGAATGGGTCAAGTCAATCACATCATTCTCCTAATGATGTGATCCCATTAATCAAATGACAACACATGCCTATGGTTAGGAAACATAACCATCTTTGATTAATGAGCTAGTCAAGTAGAGGCATACTAGTGACTATATGTTTGTCTATGTATTCACACATGTATCATGTTTCCAGTTAATACAATTCTAGCATGAATAATAAACATTTATCATGATATGAGGAAATAAATAATAACTTTATTATTGCCTCTAGGGCATATTTCCTTCATTTACCTCCTGCTGAAGAAATACATGGCCTTAATATACCACCTGTTGAAGAAATACATGGTCTTGATAACCCGACACAGGTAGTAAAGGTAAATTCTCTCTATAGATATGATAAAGTTGAAATCCCGTCTACTAAGTTTGCTAGCCAATGCTTGGATGAGTTTAATGACTTTATGGCTAAACAAGAAAACTTCAATGCTTATGTTGGTAGACAATTGAAAAGTAATGCTTATATGATTGGACACTTGAGTGATTCTATGTCTAGAGTTAAGAATGAACTTAAACTCATTAGTAAACATGCTTCTATGGTTACCACTCAAGTAGAACAAGTTCTTAAGGCTCAAAATGATTTGCTCAATGAATTAAATGATAAGAAAAATGATAATGTTGTTAGAGTTATGACTAGAACGGGTAAAATGACTCAGGAACCTTTGTTTTCTGAGGGCCACCCTAAGAGGATTGAGCAAGATTCTCAGAGAAATAATGTTGATGCACCTAGTCGTTCTAAAAAGAAGAAGAAAAAATTATAGGACTTTGCATGCTTCTAGTGAACCTGTTATAGACACACCTGAGAATCCCAATGATATTTCTATTTCTGATGCCAAAACACAATCTGGTGATGAACATGAACCTAGTGATAATGTTAATGATGATGTTCGTGTTGATGCTCAAGCTAGCAATAACAATGATGTAGAGGTTGAACTTGCTGTTGATCTTGATAACCCACAATCAAAGAATCAACATTATGATAAGAGAGACTTTGTTGCTAGGAAGCACGGTTAAGAAAGAGAACCATGGGTTCAGAAACCCATTCCTTTTCCTCCTAAACCATCCAAGAAAAAGGATGATGAGGATTTTGAGCGCTTTGCTGAAATGATTAGACCTATCTTTTTGCGTATGCGTTTGACTGATATGCTTAAAGTAAATCCTTATGCTAAGTACATGAAAGATATTGTTACAAATAAAACAAAGATACCGGAAGCTGAAATTTCCACCATGCTTGCTAATTATACTTTTAAAGGTGGAATACCTAAGAAACTAGGAGATCCAGGAGTACCAACTATACCATGCTCCATTAAAAGAAACCATGTTCAAACTACTTTATGTGATCTTGGAGCCGGTGTTAGTGTTATGCCTATCTCTTTATATCGTAGACTTGAATTGAATAAGTTGACACCTACTGAAATATCTTTGCAAATGGCTGATAAATCAACTGTTATACCTGTTGGTATTTGTGAGGATGTGCCTGTTGTGGTTGCAAATGTTACTATTTTAACGGACTTTGTCATTCTTGATATACCCGAGGATGATAGTATGTCAATTATTCTTGGTAGACCCTTTTTGAATACTGAAGTGGCTGTCATTGATTGCAACAAATGCAATGTCACTTTTGATGTTAATGGTAATGAGCATACGGTACAGTTTCCGAGGAACCAACCTCAAGTCCATAGTATCAATTCTATTGGAAAAATTCCATCGATTATTATTGGAGGTTTTGAATTCCCTCTTCCTACTGTCAAGAAGAAATATGATATTCTTATTAACCTAGTGTTATTTGAAATTTCTCCGGTTTCATGCGATTCGGAATGAGTTTGTTAACAAGACTTGATCAACCTTGTTAGTGGATTCCTTTTGATGAGCATGAGATGGATGAAGTTAGAAAGCACAACCTTCTGCACCCTCTTTTTACTTTCTGTTATTTAGATTAAATAAAGAAAAAATAGTATTTACTATCTGTTTTCTGATTTATCCATGCAATAGAAAATACCCCGAAAATAAAAGTTCTCCAAATGCCCTGAAAATGAAATACGATTTTTTCTAGAATATTTGAGAATATCTGGCACTGAGAACACAGCAGAGGGAGCAAGCACCTGGCCGCGAGGGTCCAGGGCGCGCCCACCCCCCTGGGGTGCGCCCCCTGCCTCGTGGGCCCACTCCACTTATTCCTGCACACACACACTTCTTCTTCCTCCCAAAAAAATCACCATCCAACTCAAGCACGAGTTCTAGCTCATCTTGCTACCATTTTCGATCTCCTTGCTCAAAGCTCCACTCACAAAACTGCTTTGGGGGATCGTTCTTTGGTATGTGACTCCTCCAATGGTCCAATTAGTTTTTGTTCTAGTGCTTTATTCATTGCAAATTTTTTATGCTAAGGTGACCCTGTTCTTGAGCTTGCATGTCAAATTTATATGGTCCCAAGTAGTTTTAGTGCATGATATAATCTCTAGGCACTTGTGGGAGTAGTTGTTATCAATTTTGTTGAGTTTGGTCCACTTTTACTTTGAGTTACTAAAAATTTCAGAAATTTTTCAGAGGAAGAATTATGTCTAGGAAAATGTGCCAAGGCGGTTCTTCAAGGAAGCAAGGACCCAGGCTTGAAATACGTGAGCCAGACGATGAACCACCAAGGGAAGCTCAAGTGCGGCCTTGTGAATGGCCGTCAGAAGATTTTATGGTCCAGGCAGGCATTAAGGATGAATTTGACGCGTATGTGCGTAATGCCGATCTTGAGGACTTCATGTCAGATAAGTGCTCCCAACACTACTACCTTACTGATTCCTTTGTGAGAAGGTTTAAATTCACATCTTCGCGCAATTCCCACACTGTTTTATTTGATCTTTACAATAAATCATATACCATGGACCTAGAAGATTTTAATACTGCTTGTAAACTCCCGCAGTGGGGCAATGTCAATGAACCTCGTAAATCTGAATATAAATATTTTATTGCTAGTATCACTGTGGGGAAATCTAGAAAAATAGCACAAGCTACCATAGGGAGCATTCATTTTCCCGCTATACATTATTTTGCTCTCTTTATAGGTAGATGCATAAACGGTAAAGATGAAGCTTGTCACATGTGTGTCCTAGATCTTAGTGTTCTCAAGAGTGCTGTATTAGGTGATAAACAATATAACTTGGGGGCAATTGTTGCACGTAGGTTGCATAATAATGGTTTAGATAGAGACTTGTTTGGAGGGATTTACGCAACTTGTGTGGCTAATTATCTTGGTGTACCCATACATGGACGTGATATGGAGTTGCCTCCTGCTTATCTAGATTATAATGCCATGGTTAGCCATCAGTTTCTAGAGAGGAATGAATAGTTCCTCCAATACTAACTAATATTTGACAGACGTTGCACTGTCCATGTTGCTCCCTCTGCTCCTGGTTTCTTTGACTTTCAGGCAAAAAGGAGATCTATTATAACCAGGGAGGAGGTGAACGAGTACGAGAGGAGGACGGAGGCAGCCCGCCTCCAAGCTGCAGCTCATGAGGCAGTAGCTGCTGCATCTCAGTATGACCCCAGCTACCACTTTGATCCACTGGCATAGACCAACTTAGGCCAAAAGCCTAAGCTTGGGGGAGTACGTATTTCTCACCGACTTTACATTCATGTTCACACACTCATGCTAGTTGTTGGTGCTCATGCTTTTTCATTGTACTATCCATGCTAGTTTATTTTCTTTTTTCCTGCTTTCTTCTTGTGTGTTTGAATAACCTTAAGAAAAACCAAAAAAATTAGTTGTAGCTTTTAGCTAGTTTACTTTCCATGCCTGTAGTAGTAGTAATTAAAAGAAAACCCAAAAAGATTTCTTGTTCTTCTTTTGCTTGTTGGGAGCTTTCCCGTGTAAATAGTTTTATTTCTTTTCTTTTCTTTGGGGGTCGAGAGGAGAAGACCATGATGAAAATGTTGAGTGGCTCTCATATGCATTATTGTTGACTTAACCAAGAGCCCATATTACCTTGTCTTCTCCCTTGAATTGAATGCTTGCAGATTCCAGCTTAGTCCAATGCACGTGCACTATTATTATCATGCACACCATTCGGTCGTGCAAGTGAAAGGCAATAATGACGATATATGATGAAATGATTGAGATGAGAGAAGCCGGTATGAACACGACCTATCTTGTTTTTGTAAATATGATTAGTTCATCGTTCCTGATTCAGCCTATTATGAATAAACATGTTTGCAATGATAGTTAGAGATTATAGTTGCTTATGCCATGCTTAATTAGCTAGGAGCTTATAATGGTTTACCTTGCGTGCCAACATGCTATTAAAATGGTTGTGATGTGGTATGATAGGGTGGTATCCTCCTTTGAATGATTCGAGTGACTTGACTTGGCACATGTTCACGCCTGTAGTTGAAACAAAATCAACATACCCTCCACAATATTTATGTTCATGGTGGATTATATCCTACTCATGCTTGCACTCAGTGTTGATTAATTTTAATGCATGTTCATGACTATTGTCGCTCTCTAGTTGGTCGATTCGCAGTCTCTTTCTAGCCTTCACTTGTACTAAGCGGGAATACTGCTTGTGCATCCAAAATCCATAAACCCCAAAGTTATTCCATATGAGTCCACCATACCTTCCTATATGCGGTATCTACCTGCCGTTCCAAGTAAATTTGTATGTGCCAAACTCCAAACCTTCAAATGAAATTCTGTTTTGTATGCTCGAACAACTCATGTATCAACTAGGGTTGTATGTATCTTCCATGCTAGGTGGGTTATTCTCACGAGGAGTGGACTCCGCTCCTCACTCATGAGAAAATGGCTGGTAACTGAGATGCCCAGTCCCATGCTCAAAATAAAAAATAATTGCAAACAAAACTCCCCCAGGATTGTTGTTAGTTGGAGGCACCCGTTGTTTGGGGCAAGCCATGGATTGATGATTGTTGGTGGTGGGGGAGTATAAACTTTACCATTCTGTTTGGGAACCGTCTATAATGTGAGTAGCATGGAACATATCAAGATCTCTTGGTTGTTATGTTGAAAATGAAAGTATACCACTCAAAATATTATCTATCTCTATTTTAAAATCGAGCTCTGGCACCTCTACAAATCCCTGCTTCCCTCTGCGAAGGGCCTATCTATTTAATCTTTGTTGAGTAATCTCATCTTATTAAAAAGCACCCGCTGGAGAGCACCGCTGTCATTTGCATGCATTACTATTAATTTATATTGAGTATGACTATGACTGGATCTCTTTTACCATGAATTACAATGTCTAGTCAGTCCTTGATCTTCAGAGGTGCTCTGCATTTATGTTTTGCGGTCTCAGAAAGGGCTAGCGAGATACCATCTTGTTATATCATATTATGATCATTTTGATAAAGTGTTGTCATCCGAGATTTATTATTATTGCTCGCTAGTTGATTATGCCATTGATATGAGTAAACATGAGACCTAAATGTTATTGTGAATATGGTTAGTTCATAATCTTTGCTGGAAACTTGAATGCTGGCTTTACATATTTTCAACAACAAGAGCAAATAAAGTTTGTAAACGTTTTTCTTTATCACTTTCAGTTTGTCAACTGAATTGCTTGAGGACAAGCAAATGTTTAAGCTTGGGGGAGTTGATACGTCTCCGTCGTATCTACTTTTTCAAACACTTTTGCCCTTGTTTTGGACTCTAACTTGCATGATTTGAATGGAACTAACCCGGACTGGCGCTGTTTTCAGCAGAACTGCCATGGTGTTATTTTTGTGCAGAAATAAAAGTTCTGGGAATGACCTGAAAATCCACGGAGCAAGTTTTTGGAATTAATAAAAAATATTGGCGAGTGAATCAACGTCAGGGGGCCACACCCTGTCCACAAGGGTGGGGGCGCACCCCCCTAGGGCACTCCCCTACCTCGTGGGCCCCTTGAAGCACCACCGACCTCAACTCCAACTCCATATATTCACGTTCGGTGAGAAAAAAATCAAAGAGAAGGATTCATCGCATTTTACGATACGGAGCCGCCGCCAAGCCCTAAACTCTCTCGGGAGGGCTGATCTGGAGTCTGTTCGAGGCTCCAGAGAGGGGAATCCGTCGCCGTCATCATCATCAACCATTGTCCATCACCAATTTCATGATGCTCACTGCCGTGTGTGAGTAATTCCATCGTAGGCTTGCTGGACGGTGATGGGTTGGATGAGATTTACCATGTAATCGAGTTAGTTTTGTTAGGGTTTGATCCCTAGTATCCACTATGTTCTGAGATTGATGTTGCTATGACTTTGCTATGCTTAATGCTTGTCACTAGGGCCCGAGTGCCATGATTTCAGATCTGAACCTATTATGTTTTCATGAATATATGCGAGTTCTTGATCCTATCTTGCAAGTCTATAGTCACCTATTATGTGTTATGATCCGACAACCCCGAAATGACAATAATCAGGACCACTCTCAGTGATGACCGTAGTTTGAGGAGTTCATGTATTCACTTAGTGTTAATGCTTTGGTCCAGTACTCCATTAAAAGGAGGCCTTAATATCCCTTAGTTTCCAATAGGACCCCGCTGCCACGGGAGGGTAGGACAAAAGATGTCATGCAAGTTCTTTTCGATAAGCACGTATGACTATATTTGGAATATATGCCTACATTACATTGATGAACTGGGGCTAGTTCTGTGTCATCCTATGTTATAACTATTACATGAGGAATCACATCCGACATAATTATCCATCACTGATCCAATGCCTACGAGCTTTTCACATATTGCTCTTTGCTTAGTTACTTTACCGTTGCTGCTGTTACAATTACTACAAAACTGCTACTGTTACTTTTGCTACCATTACCGTTACTTCCATACTACTTTGCTACTAAATACTTTGCTGCAGATACTAAGTTATCCAGGTGTGGTTGAATTGACAACTCAACTGCTAATACTTGAGAATATTTTTTGGCTCCCCTTGTGTTGAGTCAATAAATTTGGGTTGAATACTCTACCCTCGAAAACTATTGCGATCCCCTATACTTGTGGGTTATTAGTAGAGCACCCCCAAAGTTCAAGCAGCGGCTAAACATTGTATTCATGGTAGAAAAGATCCAGTCATGATGCACCCAACATTAGCTATACACAATGCATCAGCATGACATCAGTGCTCTCAGGTTCAGGTGCTTATTTGAGAAGGTGATGACACAACATATAAGTAAATAGATAGTCTCTTCGTAGAGGGAAGCAGTGATTTGCAGAGGTGCCAGAGCTCAAGTTTTTAAAATAGAGGTAAATGAAATTTTGAGACTTGCACCCTTCTCATTTACTTCACGACCATCAGTTATAATTATCTCCCATGCTAAGCATGCTAGTGGCGGTTCCCAAGTGGAAAGGTAAAGGTTATGACTCCATTGGGAGTTTTTGTTTGATTATTTAAGAGATCAATTCTTTTTGCAGTTTGGGACTGGGCATCCCTATTACCGCCTTTTTCTCGTGCGATAGGAAGTGAATAAACACTCGACATGAGAATAACCCGCTTAGCAAAAAGGATATTTATTTGAAGTTTTTTGAGATGGCACATGCAAATTTACTTAGGATAGCAGGGTAATACCGCATATAGGTAGGTATGGTGGACTCATCTGGAATAACTTGGGTTTCAGGTTTTTGATGTACAAGCAGAGTTCCCACTTAGTACAGGCGAAGGCTAGCAAATGGGTTGAGAAGCGGCCAGCTAGAGAGCAACAACGGTCATGAACATGCATTATGCATAAGTAATATCGGATACTAGCATGAGTAGGATATGAACACCATGAACATAATTATCATAGAGGCTATGTTGGTTTTGATTCAACTACATGCATGAACATGTGCCAAGTCAAGCCACTCGAACATTCATAGGAGGATACCATATCATCATACTACATCACAATTATTTTAACGCAATGTTGATATCCAAGATAGGTCATTATTCACTCCTAGCTACTTATGCATGGCATGAGAAACTATAATCTCTAATTGTCATTACAAACACGTTTGATCATAATAGGCTGAATCATGGATACTAGGTTAAACATATTTACAATAACAGAACAAGTCAAGTTCATACCTGATACGTCTCCAGCATATCTATAATTTGTGATTGTTCCATGCTGTTATATTATCATTCTTGGATGTTTTACAATCATTTTATAGTTATTTTATATCATTTTTGATACTAACCTATTGACATAGTGCCCAGTGCCAGTTGCTGTTTTCTGCATGTTTTTTACATCACATGAAATCAATATCAAACGGAGTCCAAACGCAACGAAACTTCTTGAAGATTTTTTTGGGCCAGAAGACATCCAGTGGGCCAAGGAAGCACCTGGGGGGTGCCTCGAGGGCAGCATCACCCACCAGGGCGCGCTAGGAGGCCCAGGCGCACCCTGGCGGGAATTTTATTGAGCTTGATGTCAATGCTGCCTATAAAATTTTAGGAAGAATTTTGGGGGTTCCACCACAAAAGAAAGGGTTTTCTTTCACCCCAAAGGGAGTCCAAATTTTGGCCAAACTCGGTGATTTGCATAAACATATGGTTGAATTAAAAAAAATATAATGAACCTATCAAACATCTCAATGGTAGTATCAATCGTATGAACACTTTGATTTCTCTTTGCAATAAATTGTTGGATCTCAAGATGGTTTCTTTTCCAGAAAATTTAGGGAAGCACAAAGAGCCTCCCGGGTTTGAAAAGACCCTTACTAAAGTGGCGAAGGTAACGGAGGGCAACACATAGATCCTATGCATTATGCCTAGCTAGGGGCATAAAATGATAACGCTTGTTGGGAGGCAACCCAATGAATAAAATCTATTTTGCATTTTGCTTTCTGTTCTTGTGTGTTAGCACAATTATGCTACTGTTATGATTGTGTTTAAATAACTGTTTGTGCCAAGCAAGGCCTTTGGGAAGATTTGAGTGAAAGTTGATTTGATCTTGCTGAAAAACAGAAACTTTTGCGCTGACGAGATTATTTGTCATTTTTAACAGAAGCGTGATTTTGAGTTGATTATTTCTGCAGAAGATTAATAGACAAATTTCTCACGTCGACCAATTTATTTCAGATTTTTTGGAGTTACAGAAGTATTCATATTGCTACAAACTGTTCTGTTTTTGATAGATTCTGTTTTCTTTGCGTTGTGTGCTTGTTTTGATGATTCTATGGTTTTCTTTGATGAGTTTTTGCCATAGAAAAGTTGTAATACAGTATATATAATGCAAAAAAAATAAGAATAGGTTTGCTATAGTACTTATAATAGTGGTTTGTTTTCCTATACTAACGGATCTCACGAAGGTTTTGTTTGTGTTTTGTGTGATTGAAGTTTTCAAGTTTTGGGTGATCTTATGATGGATGAAGGAATAAGGATTAGCAAAAGGCTAAGCTTGGGGATGCCCAAGGCACCCCAAGATAATATTCAAAGAAGTAGCAAGCAACTAAGCTTGGTGATGCCCCCGAGTGGCATCCCCGCTTTCTTTTAACAACCATCGATATTTTACTTGAAGCTATATTTTTATTCGTCACATAATATGAGTTTTGCTTGGGGTGTCTTGTATGATATGAGTCTTTGCTTGTTTTGCTTTGTGTTCTAAGTATTGAATCCTTTCTGGACCCACCGTTTTGAGAGAGCCAAAAATTATGCTATGCTTGCTCCTATGCTTCACTTAAATTTTTAGAGCCATGGATTTGCTCTAGTGCTTTACTTATATCTTTTTGAGAACGGTGTGCTTTGTTTTTTTGAAGAAATGCTCTCATGCTTCACTTATATTTATTTGGGAGTTAGTAAAGTTTTAAGAAATTCTCTCTTGCTTCAATTAGATTATTTGAGAGAAAGAAAAAATTATGCTCATGATCTTCACTTATATTTGTTGAGCTTATCAAAAGCAACATATGAAAATAGTCCCAAAGTGATAGATAACCAAGGAGGATATAATAAAAACGTTCATGAAGATCACTGGACAAAATAAACTTGATTCTTAGTAATGGTTTTGAGATATGACGATATGATATGTGAGTCATGTTGATGAGTAATTGTGCTTTATAAGAATATTGATGTTAAGATTTGTGATTCCCTATGCAAGCACGAAAGTCAATAGTTATGCAATGAAATTTATATCTTACTTATGGTGCATTATTCAGTGTTACTTACGCTAAATGCTTGGGTACAAGATTTTTCGCTTTTGGGTTGGTCGCTTCTCAATCTTTTTGCTAGCCTTCATTTTTCACTAAGTATGACCGCTACTTGTGCATCCAAAACCCTTTAAACCAATTTTGCCTTATGAGTCCACTATACCTACCTATATGCGGTATTTCCATGCTGTTCTAAGCAAATTTATATGTGTCATCTCTAATTTTCAAAATAAATTTCTCTTTGCGTACTCTACCGCTCGCGAGGCGGTGAAGGGTGACCAATATTTTCCATGCTAGATGTGTTATTCTCACGATGAGTGTTTATTCACTTGTCATTGCACGAGAGTACAATAAAGGTATTATGGATGCCCAATCCCAATATGAATAATGAATTTACTTTATGTTAATGAATTTACTTTATGTTATCAAATAATAAATTACTTGGAAAGTGTTGGTATGGAGGGCACCCGTGGATACGGCTAGCCATGGAAAGTGCAAGTGTGGAAAAAGGAATAAACTTTATTTTCTGTTTGGGAACCGCCTATGATCTATCTAGCATGGAAAGTATTGAGATCTCTAAGTCGTTTTCGTTGGTGGGAAAAGTATGCCTCTCAAAAATATTTTTATCTCTCAATTTAAGCTTTGAGCTGTGGCACCTCTAGAAATCCCTACTTCCCTTCGCGAAGGGCCTCTCTTTTACTTATGCAATTTTTATTTTGAATTTGAGTCTCCATCTTCTCTTATAAAGCACCAACTAAGGGGCACTATAATCATATTTGAGCATTGGGTATAGCTAATATTCGAGTGTGCTTCATGAATGGATCAATGATTGAGCATAATGGGCTAGGGATAACACGCTTTAGTGTTGATATTTCGAAACCATGGTTGCTTGTTGGTATGCTTGAGTATTAAAGTCATCATGTCAAAACTAGACTATTGCTTTGAATCATATAAAAGTCCATATGTCCATGCTATAAAGAAAAGAAATGTGATGAATATGTTAGGCAGCTTTCCACACCAAAAATTCTGTTTTTATCATTTACCTACTCGAGGACGAGCATGAATTAAGCTTGGGGATGTTGATACGTCTCCAATATATCTATTATTTTTTATTGTTCCATGTTGTTATATTATCATTCTTGGATGTTTTATAATCATTTTACCTCTACCGCCTTAGGTGGTTGTGGTGCTTCAAGCCCATGTATTTCTTCGATAGGTGGTAAATTTTTAACATCCTTGGCTTTAATACCTTTTTCCTTCATAGATTTCTTTGCCTCTTGTATATCTTCAGGACTGAGATATAAGATACCCCTCTTCTTTGGAGTGGGTTTAATAGGTGTTTCAGGAGGAGTCCAATCATCATAATGTTTCAATATGTGATCAATAATTCTTTAGCTTGCCCAATAGTTCGTTCCCTGAAAACACAACCAACACAACTATCTAGGAAATCCCTAGAAGCATCGGTTAGTCTATTATAGAAGATATCAAGCATTTCATTTTTGTTAAGAGGATGATCAGGCAAAGCATTAAGCAGTTGGAGAAGCCTCCCCCAAGATTGTGGGAGACTCTCTTCTTCAATTTGCAAAAAGTTAAATATTTCTTGCAAGGCAACTTGTTTCTTATGAGCAGGGAAATATTTTTCAGAGAAGTAATAAATCATATCCTGGGGACTACGCACACAACCAGGAGAAAGAGTATTATACCAAGCTTTAGCATCACCCTTTAATGATAACTGAAATAACTTGGGAATATAGTAATAGCAAATCTTCTCATCATGAGCAAAAAGGGTGGCTATATCATTTAACTTAGTAAGATGTGCCATAATAGTTTCAATTTCATAATCATGGAAAGGATCAGATTCAACCAAAGTGATAAACTTTGGGCCGACAGAGATTTCATAATCCTTATCATCAATAAAGATAGGTAAAGTAGCAAACTTAGGATCACATTTCATTTTAGCATCCAGAGATCTTTCTTTATACTTGCATAATAATTTCTCTAGGCCATATCTATCCTTACATGCAAGAATATCTCTAGTTGCCTCCTCACTCATAGCATAACCTTCTGGTACCTTTGGCAATTCATATCTAGGAGGGCTAGTTCTAGTAGGTGTTTCAAGATTTTCAGTTTCAAGTTCATCATCAGTTTCAACAATATCAGGCTGTCTTACTCTAGCAATTTGTTCATCAAGAAATTCACCTAGTGGCACATCATCATCAAGCAAGGTACTAGCATCATCATGAGTAGCATTTGTAGCAGAAGTAGCATCATCAATAACTTGCGACATATCAGAATTAATAGCATGTGGTGGTGTTGCAAGTTTACTTATAACAGAAGGTGGATCTAAAGTGGAGCTGGATGGCAGTTCCTTACCTCCCCTCGTCTTTGAGCGAAAAATCTTAGTCTTAGCATCCATCAGATTCTTCATAGTGATAATATGATAATAATCCCAAGTGAATCAACAAATATAGCTATGCTCCCCGGCAACGGCGCCAGAGAAAGGTCTTGATAACCCACAAGGTGTATGGGATCGCAACAGTTTTTGAGGGTAGAGTATTCAACCCAAATTTATAGATTCGACACAAGGGGAGCCAAAGAATATTTGCAAGTATTAGCAGCTGAGTTGTCAATTCAACCACCCCTGGAGATTAATTATCTGCAACAAAGTGATCAGTAGCAAAGTAGTATGATAATTTTGATAGCAATGGTAGCTACAATAGTAACGGTAACAGTGATAGTAGTGATTTTGTAGCAGTAACGACAGCAGTAGCAACAGTAGTAACTTAGCAAGAACAATATAAGGGAAATTCATAGGTATTGGATCGGTGACTTGTTGGATGATATGCATCATGGGACAGTCATAACCTAGGGCGATACGACACTAGCTCTAGTTCATAAATATAATGTAGGCATGTATTCCGCAAATAGTCATACGTGTTTATGGAAAGAACTTGCATGACATGTTTTGTCCTACCCTCCCATGGCAGCGGGGTCCTATTGGAAACTAAGCTATATTAAAGCCTCCTTTTAATAGAGAACCAGGACAAAGCATTAACACACGGTGAATACATGAAATCCTCAAACTACGGTCATCACCGGGAGTGGTCCCAACTATTGTCACTCCGGGGTTGCCGGATCATAACACGTAGTAGGTGACTATAACTTGCAAGATCGGATCTAGAACATGGATATAATGGTGATAACATAAACGGTTCAGATCTGAAATCATGGCACCCGGGCCCAAAGTGACAAGCATTAAGCACGACAAAGTCATAGCAACATGAATCTCAGAACATAGTGGATACTAGGGATCAGGCCCTAACAAAACTAACTCGATTACATGATGAATATCAACCAACTCCTCACCAACCAGCGAGCCTACGAAGGAATTACTCACTCCCGGTGGAGAGCATCATGAAATTGGCAATGGAGATGTGTTGGTGATGATGAAGATCGAAGATCCCCCTCTCCGGAGCCCCAAACAGACTCCAGATCTGGCCTCCCGATGAAGAACAGGAGACGGCGGCGGCTCCATCTCGTGAAACACGATAATTCTTTCTCCTTGATTTTTTGGAAATATGTGATTTTATATCATCGGTTTCAGGGTCATCTGGGCCACCAGGTGGGGACAACCCACCTGGGCGTGCCTGGAGGGGGTGGCGCGCCCTGGTGGGTTGTGCCCACCCAGGTGCCCCCTCCGGTGGTTCTTGGCTCCAGATATTTTCTTTTATTGTATAAAAATCCTCGCAAAGGTTTGTTCCATTCCGAGAACTTCTATTTCTGCACAAAAACAACACCATGGTAGCTCTACTGAAAACAGCGTCAATCCAGGTTAGTTTCATTCAGATCATGCAAATTAGAGTCCAAAACAAGAGGAAAAATGCTAGCAAAAGTAGATAAGATGGAGACGTATCACCCCCCGACGGAAGGGGGCGCCACTTCCTATTGGGCTAAGTTAGCCCAATGTTCCTTCCCAGTTTGGCCTTTTAAGGCACATTGGTATTAGATTTAATATAAAGCCTTCTAATAAATATTAGGCCCTTTTGTATATAATTTAACAACCCCAGAAACTGTTGGAAATATGCCCTAGAGGCAATAATAAAATGGTTATTATTATATTTCTTTGTTCATGATAATTGTCTGTTATTCATGCTATAACTGTGTTATCCGGAAATCGTAATACACGTGTGAATACATAGACAACAACATGTCCCTAGTAAGCCTCTAGTTGACTAGCTCGTTGATCAACAAATAGTCATGGTTTCGTGACTATGGGCATTGGATGTCATTGATAACGGGATCACATCATTAGGAGAATGATGTGATGGACAAGACCCAATACTAAGCATAGCACAAAGATCGTGTAGTTCGTTTCGCTAGAGCTTTTCCAAATATCAAGTATCATTTCCTTAGACCATGAGATTGTGCAACTCCCGGATACCGTAGGAGTGCTTTGGGTGTTGAAAATGTCACAACGTAACTGGGTGACTATAAAGGTACACTACGGGTATCTCCGAAAGTGTCTGTTGGGTTGGCACGAATCGAGACTGGGATTTGTCACTCCGTATGACGGAGAGGTATCTCTGGACCCACTCGGTAATGCATCATCATAATGAGCTCAATGTGACCAAGTGTCTGGCCACGGGATCATGCATTACGGTACGAGTAAAGTGACTTGCCGGTAACGAGATTAAACGAGGTATTGGGATACCGACGACCGAGTCTCGGGCAAGTAACGTACCGATTGACCAAGGGAATTGTATACGGGATTGATTTAATCCTCGACATCGTGGTTCATCCGATGAGATCATCGAGGAGCATGTGGGAGCCAATATGGGTATCCAGATCCCGCTGTTGGTTATTGGCCGGAGAGTCGTCTCGGTCATGTCTGTGTATCTCCCGAACCCGTAGGGTCTACACACTTAAGGTTCGGTGACGCTAGGGTTGTAGAGATATTAGTATGCAGTAACCCGAAAGTTGTTCGGAGTCCCGGATGAGATCCCAGATGTCACGAGGAGTTCCGGAATGGTCCAGAGGTAAAGATTTATATATAGGAAGTCCAGTTTCGGCCACCGGGAAGTTTCGGGGGTCACCGGTATTGTACCGGGACCACTGGAAGGGTCCCGGGGGTCCACCCGGTGGGGCCACCTATCCCGGAGGACCCCATGGGCTGAAGTGGCGTGGGAACCAGCCCCTGGTGGGCTGGTGCGCCCCACCCAAGGGCCCAAGGTGCCTAGGATTGGAAACCCTAGGGGGCCGTTGCCCCCCGAGGGGGCATGCGCCCCCTGGTTGGAAACCCTAAGGGGGCCGTTGCCCCGGGGGGCCGCCGCCCCCCTCTAGATGGGATCTCCAAGGGGGCATGCGCCCCCCTAGCCCCTATATATAGTGGAGGGGAGGAAGGGCAGCCGCACCCTACCCCCTGGCGCCTCCCTCTCCCTCTGGAACACCTCCTCCTCTCCGTAGAGCTTGGCGAAGCCCTGCCGAGATCCCCGCTGCATCCACCACCATGTCGTCGTGCTGCTGGATCTCCATCAACCTCTCCTTTCCGCTTTCTGGATCAAGAAGGAGATGTCTTCCCCAACCGTACGTGTGTTGAACGCGGAGGTGCCGTCCGTTCGGCACTCGGTCATCGGTGATTTGGATCATGACGTGTACGACTCCTTCAACCCCGTTCTCTTGAACGCTTCCGCTCGCGATCTACAAGGGTATGTAGATGCACTCCTTCCCCTCGTTGCTAGATGAACTCATAGATAGATCTTTGTGAAACTGTAGAATTTTTTTTATTTTCTGCAACGTTCCCCAACAGTGGCATCATGAGCTAGGTCTATGCGTAGTTCTCTTTGCACGAGTAGAACACAAATTTGTTGTGGGCGTAGATGTTGTCAAGTTTCTTGCTGCTACTAGTCTTATCTTTCTTTAGCGGTATTGTGGGATGAAGCGGCCCAGACCGACCTTACATGTACGCTTACGTGAGACAGGTTCCACCGACTGACATGCAGTAGTTGCATAAGGTGGCTAGCGGGTGTCTGTCTCTCCCACTTTAGTTGGAGCGGATTTGATGAAAAGGGTCCTTATGAAGGGTAAATAGAAGTTGACAAATCACGTTGTGGCTTTTACGTAGGTAAGAAAACGTTCTTGCTAGAACCCTATTGCAGCCACATAAAAACTTGCAACAACAATTAGAGGACGTCTAACTTGTTTTTGCAGCAAGTGTTTTGTGATGTGATATGGCCAAAAAAGTTGTGATGAATGATGAATGATATATATGTGATGTATGAGATCATGTTCTTGTAATAGGAATCACGACTTGCATGTCGATGAGTATGACAACCGGCAGGAGCCATACGAGTTGTCTTTATTTTTTGTATGACCTGCGTGTCATTGAGAAACGCAATGTAAATTACCTTACTTTATTGCTAAACGCGTTAGCCATAGTCGTGGAAGTAATAGTTGGCGAGCAACTTCATGGAGACACGATGATGGAGATCATGATGATGGAGATCATGGCGTCATGCCGGTGACGAAGATGATCATGGAGCCCCAAAGATGGAGATCAAAGGAGCTATATGATATTGGCCATATAATGTCACTATTTGATTGCATGTGATGTTTATCATGTTTTTCATCTTGTTTACTTAGAACGACGGTAGTAAATAAGATGATCCCTCATAATAATTTCAAGAACAGTGTTCCCCCTAACTGTGCACCGTTGCGAAGGTTCGTTGTTTCGAAGCACCACGTGATGATCGGGTGTGATAGATCCTAACGTTCGAATACAACGGGTGTAAGCCAGATTTACACACGCAATACACTTAGGTTGACTTGACGAGCCTAGCATGTACAGACATGGCCTCGGAACACGGAAGACCGAAAGGTCGAGCATGAGTCGTATAGAAGATGCGATCAACATGATGATGTTCACCGACGTTGACTAGTCCGTCTCACGTGATGATCGAACACGGCCTAGTTAACTCGGATCATGTTTCACTTAGATGACTAGAGGGATGTCTATCTGAGTGGGAGTTCATTAAATAATTTGATTAGATGAACTTAATTATCATGAACTTAGTCTAAAATCTTTACAATATGTCTTGTAGATCAAATGGCCCACGTTACCCTCAACTTCAACGCGTTCCTAGAGAAAACCAAGCTGAAAGATGATGGCAGCAACTATACGGACTGGGTCCGGAACCTGAGGATCATCCTCATAGCTGCCAAGAAATATTATGTCCTAGAAGCACCGGGGCTCGTGCTCATAGACATGAACGCTTGGCAGTCTCGTGCTGATGATTACTCCCTCGTTCAGTGCGGCATGCTTTACAGCTTAGAACCGGGGCTCCAATAGCATTTTGAGCAACACGGAGCATATGAGATGTTCGAAGAGATGAAAATGGTTTTCCAAGCTCATGCCCGGGTCGAGAGATATGAAGTCTCCGATAAGTTCTTCAGCTGTAAGATGGAGGAAAATAGTTCTGTCAGTGAGCACATACTCAAGATGTCTAGGTTGCACAACCGCTTGACTCAGCTGGGAGTTAATCTCCCGGATGACGCGGTCATTGACAGAATCCTCTAGTCGCTTCCATTGAGCTACAAGAGCTTTGTGATGAACTTCAATATGTAGGGGATGGAGAAGACCATTCCTGAGGTATATTCAATGCTGAAATCAGCGGAGGTGGAGATCAAAAAGGAACATCAAGTGTTGATGGTGAATAGAACCACTAAGTTCAAGAAAGGCAAGGGTAAGAAGAACTTCAAGAAGGACGGCAAGGAAGTTGCCGCGCCTGGTAAGCCAGTTGCCAGGAAGAAGTCAAGCAATGGACCCAAGCCTGAGACTGAGTGCTTTTATTGCAAGGGAAGTGCTCACTTAGCGGACAAGAAGGCCGGCAAAACCAAAGGTATATGTGATATACATGTAATTGATGTGTACCTTACCAGTACTCGTAGTAGCTCTTGGGTATTTGATACCGGTGCAGTTGCTCATATTTGTAACTCAAAGCAGGAGCTGCGGAATAAGCGGAGACTGGCGAAGGACGAGGTGATGATGCGCGTCGGGAATGGTTCCAAGGTCGATGTGATCGCCGTCGGCACGCTAACTCTACATTTACCTACGGGATTAGTTTCAAACCTCAATAATTGTTATTTAGTACCAGCTTTGAGCATGAACATTGTATCTGGATCTCGTTTAATACGAGATGGCTACTCATTTAAATCCGAGAATAATGGTTGTTCTATTTATATGAGAGATATGTTTTATGGTCATGCCTCGATGGTCAATGGTTTATTCTTAATGAATCTCGAACGTGATGTTACACATATTCATAGTGTGAATACCAACAGATGTAAAGTTGATAATGATAGTCCCACATACTTGTGGCAATGCCGCCTTGGTCACATTGGTGTCAAGCGCATGAAGAAGCTCCATGCTGATGGACTTTTAGAGTCTCTCGATTATGAATCATTTGACACATGCGAACCATGCCTCATGGGCTAAATGACCAAGACTCCGTTCTCTGGAACAATGGAGCGAGCAACCAACTTATTGGAAATCATACATACCGATGTGTGCGGTCCAATGAGCGTTGAGGCTCACGGAGGATATCGTTATGTTCTCACTCTCACTGATGACTTGAGTAGATATGGGTATGTCTACTTGATGAAACACAAGTCTGAGACCTTTGAAAAGTTCAAGGAATTTCAGAATGAGGTAGAGTATCAACGTGACCGAAAAATAAAGTTCTTACGATCAGATCGTGGGGGAGAATATTTAAGTCACGAATTTGGTACGCACTTAAGGAAATGTGGAATAGTTTCACAACTCACGCTGCCTGGAACACCTCAGCGAAATGGTGTGTCCGAACATCGTAATCGCACTTTATTGGATATGGTGCGATCTGTGATGTCACTTACCGATTTACCGCTATCATTTTGTCGATACGCTCTAGAGACAGCTGCATTCACTTTAAATAGGGCACCGTATAAATCCGTTGAGATGACACCGTAAGAATTATGGTTTGGGAAGAAACCTAAGCTGTCATTTCTAAAAGTTTGGGGATGCGATGCTTATGTCAAGAAACTTCAACCTGAAAAGCTCGAACCCAAGTCGGAAAAATGCGTCTTCATAGGATACCCTAAGGAAACCATTGGGTATACCTTCTACTTGAGATCCGAAGGCAAGATCTTTGTTGCCAAGAATGGGTCCTTTCTGGAGAAAGAGTTTCTCTCGAAAGAATTAAGTGGGAGGAAAGTAGAGCTTGATGAAGTACTACCTCTTGAAACGGTAAGTAGAGCAACTCAGGAAGATGTTCCTGTGGTGCCTGCACCGACAAGAGAGGAGGTTAATGATGATGATCAAGATACTTTGGATCAAGCTCCTACTGAACTTTGAAGGTCCACAAGGACACGTTTCGCACCAGAGTGGTACGGCAACCCTGTCTTGGAAATCATGTTGTTAGACAACGGTGAACCTTCGAACTATGAAGAAGCGATGGCGGGCCCAGATTCCAACAAATGGCTTGAAGCCATGCAATCCGAGATAGGATCCATGTAAACAAACTATGGACTTTGACAAACTTGCCAGATGACCGGCGAGCAATAGAAAATAAGTGGATCTTTTAGAAGAAGACGGACGCAGATGGTAATGTTACCATATATAAAGCTCGACTTGTCACTAAGGGTTATCGACAAGTTCATGGGATTGACTATGATGAGACTTTCTCTCCCGTAGTGAAGCTGAAGTCCATCCGAATCATGTTAGCAATTGCCGCATACTATGATTATGAGATATGGAAAATGGACGTCAAAACGGCATTCCTTAACGGCCATCTTAAGGAAGAACTGTATATGATGCAGCCAGAAGGTTTTGTCGACCCTGAGAATGCTAACAAGGTATGCAAGCTCCAGCGATCCATTTATGGGCTGGTGAAAGCATCTCGGAGTTGGAACATTCGCTTTGATGAGATGATCAAAGCATTTGGGTTTACGCAGACTTATGGAGAAGCCTGCGTTTACAAGAAAGTGAGTGGGAGCTCTGTAGCATTTCTCATATTATATGTAGATGACATACTTTTGATGGGAAATGATATAGAACTTTTGGACAACATTAAGGCCTACTTGAATAAGTGTTTTTCAATGAAGGACCTTGGAGAAGCTGCTTACATATTAGGCATCAAGATCTATAGGGATAGATCGAGACGCCTCATAGGTCTTTCAGAAAGCACATACCTTGACAAGATATTGAAGAAGTTCAATATGGATCAATCCAAGAAAGGGTTCTTGCCTGTATTGCAAGGTGTGAGATTGAGCTCGGCTCCATGCCCGACCACGGCAGAAGACAATGAAGAGATGAGTGTCATCCCCTATGCCTCAGCCATAGGGTCTATTATGTATGCCATGCTGTGTACCAGACCTGATGTAAACCTTGCCGTAAGTTTGGTAGGAAGGTACCAAAGTAATCCCGGCAAGGAACACTGGACAGCGGTCAAGAACATCCTAAAGTACCTGAAAAGGACTAAGGATATGTTTCTCGTTTATGGAGGTGACGAAGAGCTCGTCGTAAAGGGTTACGTCGACGCTAGCTTCGTCATAGATCTGGAGGACTCTAAGTCACAAACCGGATACGTGTATATTTTGAATGGTGGGGCAGTAAGCTGGTGCTGTTGCAAGCAGAGCGTGGTGGTGGGATCTACATGTGAAGCGGAGTACATGGCAGCCTCGGAGGCAGCGCATGAAGCAATCTGGGTGAAGGAGTTCATCACCGACCTAGGAGTCATACCCAATGCGTCGGGGCCGATCACACTCTTCTGTGACAACACTGGAGCTATTGCACTTGCTAAGGAGCCCAGGTTTCACAAGAAGACCAGGCACATCAAGCGTCGCTTCAACTCCATACGTGAAAATGTTCAAGATGGAGACATAGATATTTGTATAGTACATACGGATCTGAATGTGGCAGATCCGTTGACTAAACCTCTCCCTTGAGCAAAACATGATCAACACCAGAACGCCATGGGTGTTCGATTCATCACAATGTAACTAGAATATTGACTCTAGTGCAAGTGGGAGACTGTTGGAAATATGCCCTAGAGGCAATAATAAAATGGTTATTATTATATTTCTTTGTTCATGATAATTGTCTGTTATTCATGTTATAACTATGTTATCCGGAAACCATAATACACATGTGAATACATAGACAACAACATGTCCCTAGTAAGCCTCTAGTTGACTAGCTCATTGATCAACAGATAGTCATGGTTTCCTGACTATGGGCATTGGATGTCATTGATAACGGGATCACATCATTAGGAGAATGATGTGATGGACAAGACCCAATACTAAGCATAGCACAACGATCGTGTAGTTCGTTTTGCTAGAGCTTTTCCCAATGTCAAGTATCATTTCCTTAGACCATGAGATTGTGCAACTCCCGGATACCGTAGGAGTGCTTTGGGTGTGCCAAACGTCACAACGTAACTGGGTGACTATAAAGGTACACTACGGGTATCTCCGAAAGTGTCCGTTGGGTTGGCACGAATCGAGACTGGGATTTGTCACTCCATATGACAGAGAGGTATCTCTGGGCCCACTTGGTAATGCATCATCATAATGAGCTCAATGTGACCAAGTGTCTGGTCACGGGATCATGCATTACAGTACGAGTAAAGTGACTTGCCGGTAACGAGATTAAAAGAGGTATTGGGATACCGACGATCGAGTCTCGGGCAAGTAACGTACCGATTGACAAAGGGAATTGTATACGGGATTGATTGAATCCTCGACATCGTGGTTCATCCGATGAGATCATCGAGGAGCATGTGGGAGCCAACATGGGTATCCAGATCCCGCTGTTGGTTATTGTCCGGAGAGTTGTCTCGGTCATGTCTGCGTGTCTCCCGAACCCGTAGGGTCAACACACTTAAGGTTCGGTGACGCTAGGGTTGTAGAGATATTAGTATGCAGTAACCCGAAAGTTGTTCGGAGTCCCGGATGAGATCCCGGACGTCACGAGGAGTTCCGGAATGGTCTGGAGGTAAAGATTTATATATAGGAAGTCCAGTTTCGGCCACCGGGAAAGTTTCGGGGGTCACCGGTATTGTACCGGGACCACCGAAAGGGTCCCGGGGGTCCACCGGGTGGGGCCACCTATCCCGGAGGGCCCCATGGGCTGAAGTGGCGTGGGAACCTGCCCCTGGTGGGCTGGTGCGCCCCACCCAAGGGCCCAAGGCGCCTAGGGTTGGAAACCCTAGGGGGCCGTTGCCCCCCCATGGGGGCATGCGCCCCCCCTGGTTGGACACCCTAAGGGGGCCGTTGCCCCGGGGGGCCGCCCCCCCTCTAGATGGGATCTCCAAGGGGGCATGTGCCCCCCTAGCCCCTATATATAGTGGAGGGGAGGAAGGGCAGCCGCACCCTACCCCCTGGCGCCTCCCTCTCCCTCTCCAACACCTCCTCCTCTCCGTAGAGCTTGGCGAAGCCCTGCCGAGATCCCCGCTGCATCCACCACCATGCCGTCGTGCTGCTGGATCTCCATCAACCTCTCCTTTCCCCTTGCTGGATCAAGAAGGAGGAGACGTCTTCCCCAACCGTACGTGTGTTGAACGCGGAGGTGCCGTCCGTTCGGCACTCGGTCATCGGTGATTTGGATCACGACGAGTACGACTCGCTCAACCCCGTTCTCTTGAACACTTCCGCTTGCAATCTACAAGGGTATGTAGATGCACTCCTTCCCCTCGTTGCTAGATGAACTCATAGATAGATCTTGGTGAAACTGTAGATTTTTTTATTTTCTGCAACGTTCCCCAACAGAAACGTTTTCCACCTATATATTATTTATCGGTATTAGCCGATACTCCCCGAAACCCTTTTGGTGACCTCGAAACGCTTCCGGATCCTCTCAAAACTATTTTGGATATTTATGAAACATTTCCACAAATATATTATCATCACTCCTGTCCTACTAACACTCAGGAAATCATGATTTCCTTAAACTTGTGACCCCGTAGGTTTGGTAACTCATAGACATGAACGAAACCCCTTTGTTCAATGACCGATAGCGGAGCTGTGGACGTCCATATTGATCCCAATGAGCACACGAATGATATTTGAGTGAAACTTTGGTTATCATGTAATGTTCCCTTTGCTTCGCAATACTTTGCAAAACCCGGGATGTGTCGGTATCCTCATGAGTCATCACATGCTCACTATACCATTATCCTCGTTACCAGTTTCGTTCTTCTTTCTCGTTGCCGTGTTCTGGCATCCCCGTGATGTATTCACATGTGTCCGACCAGACATGGATGCCATCACACCGAGAGGGCCCTAAGAATATCTCTCCATCGTCGGAGAGCAAATCCCACTCTCGAGCTATCTAGTCCCTTGTCAAACTTCCCGATGAGCCTGTAAGTTGTCGTTATGGTCACCGTGTTACATGCAATGTTTGAGCAACCCCAAAGTCCACCGTATGGTAAGAAGTGACTACGATACTCTCATGGTCTAAGGATAAAAATGACACGTTAACACTCCATGTTATTACAATTGAATACAGAAAATATAAACTCAATTCGTAAAAGACAAGTTTGGGTCGATTCAATATGATCATTCTTCTAACGTCATACTCTCAATGTTGTTGGAGGACTATCGTTACACTTAACGATATCCTAAGATCCAAAAACCATGATCACCACACTTAAGCCACTCTTAGAGGCAAGACCAGGAACCTATTCTTTACTATTTATCATTCCACATGTGCATATGAGTTTTCCACTGAATCGCATATATCAGGATCATACACTACAAAAAAAAGACACATCCGTGACATCTTGGGCCGAACGAATTTTTTTGTCATACATATGACACTTCTATGACGATAATTGTGACAAAACCTGGAATCATCATAGATGTGGTGGGCTCCTACTTCTATGACGAAAAATCATGACAGAAAATGGGCTTTTCGTCCTGGGCGGGCCGGAGACGCAGCTACATGACATTCTTTGGATCGTCCATGACGGAAAAAACCATGGTAGAAGCGATGGGGAGGAAAATTTCGGGGAGTTGCCGGTTACGGTGGGAGGTCGAGGGCCGAGTGATGCGCGTTTCTCTCGTACACGTACGTGTGTGTGTGTGTGTGCGAGGCGTTGGCTCTAACTGAACCTGAGCGAGGCGTTGGGCTCTAACTAAACCTGAGCGATTGCACTGCAGGCTACGCGTTACTGAACCCAAGCGATCGATCAATGGCTGTTAACTGAACCTGATGGAGCGATTCCTTCGCTACTACTGCTAACTGAAGCCAATCGATTGGATGAACAGTGAGTGTTGCGGGGGGGGGGGGGGGGGGGGGGTGATGAACAGTGAGCGGTGGCATTGCCTCTAGATGAATAGGACCCCGTGGTGTGGAGGGCTGGATGAACAGTAGACGATGGAGGGGTGGCCGTGAAGGGGTGGTTGAACAAGACCCTATGGTGTGGAGGGCTGGATGAACAGTAGACGGTGGAGGGGTGCCTGTGGAGGGGTGGTTGAACAGTAGCCGGTGGAGTAGCGCGCGGTGGAGACTGGATGAACAGGAGCCCGTGGAGGCTGGAGGAGGTCGACGGTAGCCCGTGGAGGCTGGAGGAGGTCGATGGTGGAATTGAACACTATCCCGTGGAGTCCCGTTTTGCGGTACGCCACACCCCTCCCGATGAACAGGACCCCCGTTTCGACCGTAGGAGGTCCGTTTCGTCCGTTTTGCGGTACGCCACACCCCTCCCGATCAACAGGACCCCCGTTTCGACCATAGGAGGTCCGTTTCGTCCGTTTTGCGGTATGCCACACCCCTCCCGATCCACAGGACCCCCGTTTTGACCGTAGGAGGTCCATTTCCTTCGTTTTGCTGTATGCCACACCCCTCCCGATCAACAGGACCCCGTTTCGACCGTAGGAGGTCCGTTTCCTCTGTTTTGCGGTACACCAGTGTAACGCCCCGGATTCGATGCGCCAGGTGTCCGCCAGTTATTCGCCGCCGTTGCCATGTCATGTGCTTGCGTGTTGCATTTTGCCATGTCATCATATACATTTCATATCATGTCATCATGTGCATTTCATTTTGCATACGTGTTCATCTCATGCATCCGAGCATTTTCCCCGTTGTCCGTTTTGCAATCCGGCACTCCTATGTTCCCCGGCATCCCCCTTTTGTCTCTTGTTGTGAGCGGGTGTTAAACTTTCTCGGAATGGCCCGAGGTTTGTCAAGCGGCCTTGGTATAGCACCGGTAGACCGCCTGTCATGTTTCGTGCCATTTGGAGTCCGTTTGATACTCCAACGGTTAACCGGGTAACCGCAAAGCCCTCTTTTGTTGCAGCCCAACACCCCCTCCAAAGTGGCCCAAAACCCACCAAACTCCCCTCCATGCTCTCGGTCGTTCGATCACGATCGCGTGGCCGAAAACCGCTCCTCATTTGGACTCTCCTAGCTTCCCCTACCTATAAATCTAGACCTCCCCCGAAATTTTCGGATCATTTTCCCCCCAAAACCCTAGTCCCGCTCCTCTCGCCCGCCGGACATGTCCGTCCCGCGCTGGATGTCGTCCTCCGCCGCCGCCCACAGCCAACCACCGCCTGCCACCTGTCCTAGCCGCTGCCAGGCCTGTCGGGGCCCGAGGCCGGCCCGTCGCGTGGGCCCGACCCGCTCCGCTGCCGCCCGAGCGCGCCTTCGCCTCCCGCTCCCTGCGCCGCTGTCCGCCACCGGTGGCCGGACCCGGTCGCCGCCGCGGATCTCCGCCGCCGTCGGTCGCCGCCCCGGCCGGCCGCCGCCCCCAGCCGCCGTCGCCTCCAGCGCGCCCTCGCCTCCGGCGCCGCCCCGGGTCGCGCCTCGCCCTGCCTCCGCCGTCGCGGGCGTCGCCCCTCCCCGGCCCGGCCGCGGTCGCTGCCCGCCTTCTCGCCGCCATGGCGCTCCGCCGCCGCTGCCCGAGCCACGGCCCCGCGCCGCCGCCCCGTCCCGGCCTCGCCGGCCTCCGGCCGCCCCGCTCGCCGCCGACCTCCACCGCACCGTCCGCGCCGCCCCGCTTCGGCCTTCCCCCTCGCCGGAGCTCGCGGAGCTCGCCGGAGCTCCCTCCGGCCGGATCCACTCGGCCTGGATCAGATCCACCAGGCCCGCGAACCAAACGCCCTCGCCCACCCGGATCTCCTCGTCCCAGGTCCTCCTCGTCCCGTTTTCGGAGGGTAAAAATCTGCTAAGTCCCAGATTTTTTAACATTATCATGCCATGTTCATCGCATTGTATCGCTGCATCAGTAGCTCCGTTTCGTGCGTGTAATATGTCAAATTGTTTGTCTCGACGAGTACATCATTTCATTACATTGCATCATGTTCATTAGAGTTCATCTTAATGCCCGAATTGCTGTTGGAAGAGTCGATGTTGATGTTAATCTGCTGAAACTGTTGTAACTTGCTCATTTGTCATTTTTGCCATGTTTGATGTGTGCATCCTATGAGGTTGATGTCTACATGTGTTTTGATCTATGCTATGCCATCTTTCCAGAGGTGCAACCCATGTATTTTTGTGAGTTGTGTGATGAGTGCATCAAACTTGTTAAGGAGGGTACTTGCTGTTGCTGTTTTCCTGACTGATTCTGTCATATTTTGTTGCTATGTAAACCTGCTGCTACAAGTCATTCCATGCATAATCCGGAGATTGTTCACTAAGGATGTTTTGTTACACATGTCTTGCTCTATCCATTCATGCCCATGGTTGCATTTATAGCCTGCTGTAGCTTGTTGTAATCTTGCTCCAAACATGCTAAATAATGTTGCTGTCAACCCGTTAACATTAAGTTCAGTTTTGGGCATGTGTTTTGCTAGTGATCCATGCACCCTATGAACATGTTCTTGCCATGATTAGCTTCATAAATATGTTTTCTTACTGTTGGTTGCCTTTCCATGCCATGTATTGCTCTGTGGTGAGTGGTTCAAGCTCACCAACGTGCCTACTTATTGTTGTTCCTGCCATGTATGAATCTGCAATATAACTTGCCATGTTTACGTGGGTACCATCATATTTTCTGTGCCCTTTTGGCTCATGGTCATTAAGGGTCTTTTGTTCTATGCATTTAGTAGTATCATGCTGTGCCTTTGTTTGCCATGATATGTTCCTGTAACATGTTGTTTGATAGCTGTAAACATTGCAACCTGATGTTATTTCTGCTAATGGCTGAAACTGTTATCATTTGCAATCTTTCCATGTCATTTTGAGCATGTTCTAGTGATTTCTGGAGATAGCTCAGTGTTCATGTTTTGTTATTATTTACCAGTACTTCATGACCATGCCTTCTGTTATCATGTTGAGCTGCTGTAGCATATTGTTTTGATGCTTGCAATATGCCTAGTTGCTGTTATGGACAGATTGTTGTTATGACTTGTATAGAGTGCATGTGTTGAACCGTTGCTCCGTTTTGAGTGTGCTCTATATGAAACTTGCTTGATTTTGCATGTAGTTCCATATTATCATGTTGCATCCTTGTTTTGAGGTGTTTGCTTGATGTTTGTATGCATTTTGCATCAATGCCATGTTTAACTTGTTTTGCTCATATCTTCTAGGCCGTAGCTCCGAATTAAATAAACTTTATATGTAACTTGACTAGAATTTCGTGCAGATCATCTTGGTGCATCTTAACTTGTTGTTTAACAACTTCAACTTAATGTTTGTTCAGTTCTGGACCAATTTCGAAATATGCATATGAGGACTTACCGGAATTGTTATATGTTGTTCCCGGCCTCATTTAAACTTGCCTTGATGTGTTGTTCTTGTTTGCATCATCTCTTGCCATGAGTAGCTTCATGTAGCTTTGTCATGCATCATGCTTGTTGTGCATCATGTCTTGTCTATGTGTGGTGTGTTTACTATGTTGTGTGCTTCTTCTCGATAGTTCCCGTTTCGTTGCGATCGTGAGGATGCGTTCGTCTACGTGTGGTTCGTCTTCATGGCTTCATCTTCTTCATGGACTCGTTCTTCTTCCTTGCGGGATTTCAGGCAAGATGACCGCTACCCTGGATCTCACTACTATCATTGCTATGCTAGTTGCTTCGTTCTATCGCTTTGCTGCGTTACCTATCATTTGTTCTTCAAGCCTCCCAAATTGCCATGAACCTCTAACCTTTGACACCGTTCCTAGCAAACCATTGTTTGTCTATGTTACCGCTTTGCTCAGCCCCTCTTATAGCGTTGTTAGTTGCAGGTGAAGTTGAAGATTGCTCCATGCTGGACAGGGTTATGTTGGGATATCACAATATCTCTTATATTATTAATGCATCTATATATTTGGTAAAGGGTGGACGGCTCGGCCTTATGCCTGGTGTTTTGTTCCACTCTTGCCGCCCTAGTTTCCGTCATACCGGTATTATGTTCCCAGATTTTGCGTTCCTAACGCGGTCGGGTGATTTATGGGACCCCCCTGACAGTTCGCTTTGAATAAAACTCCTCCAGCAAGGCCCAACCTTGGTTTTACCATTTGCCTCACCACCACCTACCTTTTCCCTTGGGAGTAATTAACCCAAGGGTCATCTTTATTTTAGCCCCCCCGGGCCAGTGCTTGTCTAAGTGTTGGTTCGAACTGAGCAGCCTGCGGGGCCACCTCGGGGAAACTTGAAGTCTGGTTTTACTCGTAGCTTGACTTATCCAGTGTTGCCCTGAGAACGAGATATGTGCAGCTCCTATCGGGATGTCGGCGCATCGGGCGGTTTTGCTGGTCTTGTTTTACCATTGTCGAAATGTCTTGTAAACCGGGATTCCGAGACTGATCGGGTCTTCCTGGGAGAAGGTATATCCTTCGTTGATCGCGAGAGCTTATCATGGGCTAAGTTGGGACACCCCTGCAGGGTATAAACTTTCGAGAGCCGTGCCCGCGGTTATGTGGCAGATGGGAATTTGTTAATGTCCGGTTGTAGATAACTTGACACCTGATCCGAATTAAAATGCATCAACCACGTGTGTAGCCGTGATGGTCTCTTCTCGGCAAAGTCCGGGAAGTGAACACGGTTTCTGTGTTATGTTTGACGTAAGTAGAAGTTCAGGATCACTTCTTGATCATTACTAGTTGACGACCGTTCCTTTGCTCCTCTTCTCGCTCTCATTTGCGTATGTTAGCCACCATATCATGCTTAGCCGCTGCTGCAGCCTCACCACTTTACCCCCTTCCTTTCCCATTAAGCTTTGCTAGTCTTGATACCCATGGTAATGGGATTGCTGAGTCTTCGTGGCTCACAGATTACTACAACAACAGTTGCAGGTACAGGTTATGCGATGATCATGACGCGAGAGTGATGTTTGCTTGTTTTGGAGTTCTTCTTCTGCTTCTTCTTCGATCAGGGGATAGGTTCCAGGTCGGCAGCCTGGGCTAGCAGGGTGGATGTCGTTTGAGTTTCTGTTCGCGTTCCATCCGTAGTCGGATGGTGCTCTCTTGTAAGATGTTGTTGTATTCGTGTGGCATTGTATGCCTTTTGAATGTATCCCCATATATTATGTAATGTTGATGTAATGATATCCTCCTTGCAAAAGCGTTTCAATATGCGGGTCAATGCTTGGTGGGACCTTTGAGTTCCTTTTGGATAGGGTCGCATATTGGGCGTGACAGCCAGGCCTTGTTTCCATCGCCTGTTCTGTCCAAGCCCTCCCGATGAACACGACCACGCATTCCGTTCCGACCCAGCTGGTTGGCTCCCCATGAACACGATGCTCACGCTGTTTCTCCGTTCCGACCCAACCATGTACGCATGCGCGAGTAGGCGTTCGAGACCCCGCCCGTATGTACACATACGTGGCCGTATTTTCTTTCTTGCACCCTGGCCGCTGTACGTATGTGTACATGCTACGTGCGTGCCTCTACTACGACACATATGCGCCTCTAATACGACACGTGCGCGCCTCTACATCGACCAGTATATATGTACGTACATGTTCGCGACCAGAATGACAACGCTATGTACGCTTCGACCAGGTGGTTCCCGACTGTCAGGCACTTCCTTGCGTGCGAAGATGTAGCTGGTGGGTCCCAGCAGTCAGGGAGGCGAATCGTTTTTTTTGCCAGGACACACTTCCTTGCGTGTGAAGATGTAGCTGGTGGGTCCCAACAGTTAGGGGGCAAATCATTTTTTTTGTCCGGACGCACTTCCTTGCGTGCGAAGATGTAGCTGGTGGGTCCCAGCAGTCAGGGGGGCGAATCGTTTTTTTCATGAAATACGGTGGCCCGTCCGGTGGGTCCCCGCTGTCAGGTGGAGGAATAATTATTTTGCACGTAATAAGGAGGCACTTCCTTGCTGCGGTCGTGGACCAAGCTGTCAGCCTCTCCACGTACAGTCCACGTCCGATGGAAGCCGTTCCTTGACCACGTTGACCACGCCGCACCGAGAGCACCAGCGCGGTGGACGACGGTGAGGCCTAGGAAGGGGACGACATGGAGCCGGGGAAGACGCGGCAGTGGATGCCCACACGTAGAGGAGTACGAGGGTTCACTGGTTCGCTGCGGTGTGAGGCTGCCGTCGCCGCAGAATAACAGGGGGTGTGAGTGAGTAGGGGGATGGCCTGGCTAGCGGTGGGAGTAGTAGGGGGCGGTGAGGCCTCCGCCGCATCGCAGCCGGCTACGGGAGGCAGGAGCATGAGGCACGACCGGCGCTGGTTTGGGCGGCTGGAGCAAGAAGACCAGAGGTTGAAGAAGCACTACGGCTATTGGATGGACATCGTACGGTCACTGGAGCTAGAATCGTGCATATTGACTAAGTTGACAAAGCCCTCCGTCCCCGTCAACTTAGTAGGCCCACAAGTCAGCCTGCCACTATACTGGGTCCCATCTAACAGGCGGAGTATTCATTTTTTTGTGCGTAATAAGGAGGCACTTCCTTGCGTGTGAAGATATAGCTGGTGGGTCCGAGCTGTCAGCGGCGGTAACGTTTTTTTCACGAAATATAGAGGCCCTTTTGGTGGGTCCCTGATGTCAGGTGGAGGAATCATTATTTTGCGCGTAATAAGGAGGCATTTCCTTGCGTGCGGCTGTGGACCCAGTTGTCGGCCTCTCCACGTACAGTCCACTTCAGATGCATGTCGGTCGTTGACCATGTTGACCACGACGCGCCGAGAGCACCAGGGCGGTGGACGACGGTGAGGCCTAGGAAGGGAATGACACAGAGGCAGGGAAGACTCGGCAGTTGTTTCCCACGCGGAGGGGAGTACGACTGTACGAGGGTTTACTGGTTCGTCTGCCATTGCCGGAGAATAACAACAGGTGTGGGTGAGTAGAGGGATGGCTAGGTCAGCGATGGGAGTACGGTGGGGCGGTGAGGCCTGCGCGGTAGCACAGCCGGCCGCGGGGAGGAGGGAGCAGGCAGTTCCGCCGACGCTTGTTTGAGCGGCTGGAGCAGGAAGAGCAGAGATTGAAGAAGCACGACGGCCGTTGGATGGCCATCCAACAGTCACTGCTTGTGCGTCAACCTTTTTTTAGGAAAGCCTCAAATCTGTGGAAAACAGCCTACAACCCATCTGCCATTATTTCTAATAATTTACAGCCCATTTGCTAATTCTTAAGGTGTTTTTTGGAGCCCATATTCTTTTTGTTAGCATTACAGCCCATACTGTGGCCACGGTTAAAAATTTATACGAAATTTTGCATATTTCGGTGCGGTCCGAACTATTTTTAATCCAGAAATTTCAACTCACATTCAAAGTGATTTTAAAAATAAATGTATATCAATATAAAATCCAACAAATTCTCCACGCATAAAAATTAATGTAATTTAAAATCTCGAAATGAAAAAAAAGATATTTGAAACTAATTGCCGGTTTGATGTGTTTTAAAAATGTACATCCCATTTCTCATTACTGATGGGCCATTTTCTCGGCCAACCGAATGAAAGCTCTCCTCGTCTTGAAAGATTTGCAGCCCAACAGGCCTAACAAAGCGACTTACTTGGCAAATCACAAAAAAACTGGGCTGTGGCCGTGGACCCAGCTGTCAACCTCTCCACGTACAGTACTCTTCCGATGGAAGTCATTCCTTGACCACGTTGACCACACCGCGCGGAGAGCACCACGGCGATGAACGACGGTGAGGCCTAGGAAGGGGACGACGCGGAGCCGGGGAAGACACGGTAGTGGAAGCCCGCGCGGAGAGGAGTACGAGGGTTCACTGGTTTGGCTGCGGTGTGAGGCTGCCGTCGCCGCAGGGCCTAGCCAGCGGTGGGAATAGTAGGGGCGGTGAGGCCTCCGTGGTAGCACAGCCGGCCACGGGAGGCAGGAGCATGAGGCACGACCGGCGCTGGTTTGGGTGGCTGGAGCAAGAAGACCAGAGGTTGAAGAAGCACTACGGCCGTTGGATGGACATCGTACGGTCACTGGAGCTAGAATCGTTCATATTGACTAAGTTGACAAAGCCCTTCGTCCCCGTCAACTTAGTAGGCCGACAAGTCAGCCTCCCACCAAGGCACTTCCGGTGGGACCGAGCTGACAGCGGGGGGGGGGGGCATTTTTTTTCATGAAATACGGTGGCCTGTCAGGTGGGTCCCAGCAGTCAGGAGGCAAATGTTTTTTCGCAAAATACGGTGGCCCGTCCAGTGGGTCCCTGCTGTCAGTTGGAGGAATCATTATTTTCCGTGTAATAAGGAGGCACTTACTTGCTGCGGCCGTGGACCCAGCTGAGACTCTCCACGTACAGTATACTTCCGATGGAAGTCGTTCCTTGACCACGCTGACCTCGCCGCGTTCCGTTGCATGCATGCGTCCATGGGCGTGGTGCGTCCCCACATCAGCCTCTCACGTACAGTCATCTTCTGATGTCTCTCGGTTGTTGACCACGTTGACCACACCGCGCCGAGCTCACCCAGACTGGAACGACCGGGAGATGGGGAAGACGGGGCAGTGGAGTCGCAGATGGAGAGGAGTGGGAAACTTCACTGGTTCGGGTGCGCGGCAGCACAGCCGTGGTGCCGCCCACGGGAGACAGGAGCAAGAACAGAGGTTGAATAAGGAGCACGGCTGTTGGATTAACATCCAACGATCCAGCTGCTAGAATCATTTGTTGATTAAGTTGACGAAGCCGTGCATACACGTCCGCTTAGCAGGCCCACAAGTCAGTCACCGAATCTGACGGGTCCCAGCTGTCAATGGGATGAATAATTTTTTTCGCAAAACAAGGAGGCACTTCCTTCCGTGCGAAGATACAGCCGGTGGGTCCCAGCTGTCAGGTGGAGGAAACATTTTTTTTCAGCTTAGAAAGGAGGAACTTTCCTTGCATGCGACCATGGACCTCGTGGGTCCCAGCCGTCAGGCTCTCCACGTACAGTCCTCTTCCGATGACTCTCGTTTGTTGACCATGCCACACCGAACACAGCGAGGCTGTGGACAAAGGCGAGGCCCTGGACGGGAACGACTCAGAGATGGGAAAACGCGGCTGTGGAGTCGCAGATTGAGAGGAGGAGAAGGGTTATAACTGGTTCTGTTGCGGCGTGGGGCTGTAGTCTGTGGAGAATAACAGGAGGTGTCGAGGGGGGGAGGGATAGCCTGGCCGACGGTGGGGTAGCGCTTCGCAGCGATGCGTGCTAAGCAGAGCCGCTAGCCGCCGGAGGCCGGACCAGGCGGTTCCGGCGACGCTGGAGGAAGAAGACGAGAGATTGAAGGTGCATGCCGGCCGTTGGATATAAATCCAATGGCTGTGGATGACACAATCATTTGTTGACCAAGTTGACAATGCCCTGCGTAGGCTTCGACCTATTGGCCCACATGTCAGCCTGCAAAAATGTGGCATATATTTAACCCATGTTTTCTAGAATATACAGTCCATTTGCTGGGCTAGGTGAACAAATAATTTCGCGTCAATCAGGCCCATTTATATTTTCTAAGAAATCCTAGCCCATTTGCACTTCCTTGAAATACATGTATTAGGTGGGCTCATTATATATATAATGTTATGTTAGAAGGAGCAATTAATATCAAAGAATAAACTAGAGAGGCACATTATATATACATATATAATTAAGAAATTAGCGAATTATTGCTCAAAATAAAAATGAGCGCGTTATTATTAAATTGGTCCTTAAAATCTTCGCAAGCTTTTGTACACAATCATCAGGATTTTCCTTGCCTATGAGTCAAAAACAACCAGGATTTTTCGTTAAACATTTACTTTTATAAGTTAATAACACGTGGGATGTTTTTATAATGTATATATAAGTCTCTATAAAATATACGATAATAGTAATAATATAAATATATATAATGTGGTTAGAAGGGAAAACATAAATTGGACACAGCATTACTTTTATAAGAGACCTGCGTTTTATATCCGACAGTAGGCATACTAACAAGTTCACACACAAATACATTAAAAAAGGTAAACATTTATATCAAACTTAGGTTCACAGGACACGTTCATATTCATAGCCAACATTCACTGTCAACAACTCAAAAGATTCATATATACACAAGCTCAGCATATCTATGCATCCAAATGATTGATAGATCACACGACAATATTCATACATAATTCACAAAAAGATTCAGATATACACATGTTCAGTATGTTTATGCATCCAAATGATTGAGATCATAGCCAATATGATCCATGGACGAACTTTAATTACCTAGGGTACAGACTGGTAAATGGTGTTCAATCGGAGGTACTTCTTGCTAAAATTAGTTCTTGTACGAGTAAACTTTCGAGTACATAAGAGGCATCACAGACAATTTGAACTTTCCCTGTAGGTTTATCCTCAAATAGTGGCCTTGTGCCGAGGGATGTTTGAGCAACTCGGCCACTACTTTCATCCAACTAGTTTACTGGCTCATCTTGGTCCTGTATCTTGCCAAAATTCTACATTGCAGACAAGAAAGGAGGCGGTTGAGAAAATGAACCACCCAAATTTTTTGTGCAGTTCAACTGAAATGGAGCATCCTTGGCGTGCAGACTGATTAAGTGCCAGATGAATATACGCGTCAACCAACTTGTGTGGAATCTTTAGACTCCATGCCATATAGTTTGCTACCATATGTGCCGATAACCAAAAGGCACAAGTTGGGACCAAAGACTGGACTGCGTTTTTCTGGGCTATGCACCATGCAATATTTTTGGCGTTCACTCTCCTAATACTTGGAGTTTGACAATTGGTTGACACCGATTAATACTCGAATGAATATAGGCACTTCTTGTCAACATTGATGCTTGTCTGAGTGAACTTTGGAGTACATAGCAGCAACATAAGTACCTGTCCATCTGATCATTTTGTGCAGTTCTACTGAAATCACCCGATGTCATGATTTGGCTGCGAGTTCAGGCTCCAAATTACTCCTTTATGAAATCGGCAAACAGTAGCACAATACCAAATTACCAATAGATATGACAGGCAGAATAATCAGGATAAAGACCAGTACCAACCCGTGTGAGGTAGCATATCAATTACTATTTCCTTTGATTGGAAGCCGAGATAAGCCAAGCGACTGACAGCAAAGGAAGAAAGCAAGCGGAGATTAGCGACTGACAGGAAAGGACGGAAGCTGTCGAGGCAATGAAGCACCTAAAGTTTTTGTGCAGTTCCACCAAAATCGAGCATCCCTGTTGGCACATATATTGAGAGAGTGAGATTACTGTAATAGTGGGACTAGTTGATGAAACATACACTAACAAATAGAAGCACTCTCATTATCTTAATGGGTAAAGTTAGCAACATAGTAGTCTTGCTTAAAGAGAGGTATTAGTTTATTTAATTAGTGCCAATTAGCTCAACTCAACACTCAAAGCATTGCCATTTATCATAGGTTGCAAAACTTAAAAGTGCAAAGATAAGGAGTTTCTCATGACAGTAGCACGATACAAATAGAGATGACAACAAACTAATATGGATGAAGGCCTTAGGCCCGTACCAACCTGAGAAAAAAAGCTTATTCATGTAGTCCCATAAGAGATGATAAAGCACTCACTGGAATCACACAATAGTATATATTTTTGTGCACTTCAAATGTATGGTTGAAATCACTCTTGTTTACCAGTGCTGAGATTATATCGAAAGATTATCAAGAACTTCCAGCAGAGTTAAAGCACTGGCTGGGATACAGTTCATTGTATTGTCTTGTGTAGTTCCACTAAAATGTATGATTGGCACAACATGATCCCTGTTTGCACAAGTAGGAACAAGGTGAAACCTTCATTAGCTTAGTGAGAAAGGATAGGAAGACATTAGCATATTACTCAAACAGTAGCATCAAATTCATGATGGACAATACGCAAAACATTGCCTCATTGAACCAATGGCAATAAATTGACATGCAAAACAATAGCACTATTATGTCATGACACTAATAATATTCCCTCCCTGCTCCACCACATGATTCACCTCCATAGACAAACATTCACACGTACATGATTCAGCATAGGGTCCTACTAAAGATTTGTTTAACTCCAACAGGAAAATTAGGCAGTAATAAATTAGTGGTACTTAAGTACTCCTAATTAATTAAGTGAGACAGCAGAAGTGGAAGGGCTCCCTGGAGGATCGTCTCACATGTAAGGTAGTCGTTGCCGGAGCCCTTGAATAGCCTCGACTGAGGCCTCTGGCTTCAGCAAGATCGCCTTGGCACTGTTTATTCTTCTTCTTCTTCCTCTTCATGCTCTGTTTCTCTTTCTCCTCACCAGTTGGTGAAACCAAGTACATGATTGGCCTTCTAATTCAGAATTGGTTTTGTCAGTGAGGGAGTACAAGTGTACTAGTAAAAAACAGCATTATTTTCTCATGGCAGTCGGAAAATAGAGATGAACACATGCATTAAATATCATTCTTACCTAAAGGAAGGTTATGGCGCCAATATGGATGATGAGGATTGGAACACAGATCTCCCTTTGTGCAGTTCCACCAAAATGAACCAACTGTTCCATTCTGACATTCCAGTTAAACAGCACAAAAGTCACTTCTTTTAAGAAGAGTTTTGTGCAGTGCACCAAAAGGTCACAACAACAACCAGGTGAATTGGATATCCCTGTTTGCACAAAAAGGCACAGAGGAAATAGTCAGAGTCTCAAACAATTATAGGCAAAAACATTTGGCTAAACTTGTCAGAGTCTCAAACAATTACAGGCAAAAACAGTGGCATGGCTTCATTTTTACCAGGGACATTATTTTAAGAACAACTAAGGCTGCGTTCGGTTCACAGGTTTGGTGCAGGATTTTTGTAGGAACTCAATTCCTACGGTATTCTTTCCCTTCCAACCGTTCGGAACACGGGAAAGGTGAATAGTGTTTCATAGGAAAGCTGGTCTGGTAGTACTGATACCATCGGATTAGAAACATCCACGCGCTGCTCATTTTTTGGGCGGAAGCCTGAGACAGGCGCTCGTTGCCATGCGTTAGACAGGTTGCTATGCTGTGTTTGCCGGAATAAAAAAATAAACCTATGTGTGGTACGTGAGGTGAGGACAAGAGTAGTCACTGTGCAGCTGAATAAACAAATAACATCTCATACTGCCAAGCATGCTACTCTAAAAAAACAAATCTGTACATTTCATAGTCCATCCGAACACATTCTATTGAGAGTTTCCTCCGGTTCGCTGTTCCATAGTTTTATACCTACATTCCTTTCCTATTCCTCTATTTTCATCAAGACCTATGCTTTCTGCCCCTTTATTCCGACCGGAGCCTAAATATTTGGTATAAGGGCATGGGACAGTGGGTGCACCAGCAGTACATCACCATATACGTAAACAGGGGCATAAAGTGGTGATTCATAGTTTGTTGCCCCGAGAAACAAACATCCAAGAAAAATATCTGGGTTGGTCCCATTTTTGTTCACTCTAGCCACCTACTCCTATGTGTGGATAGCAAATCTAGTCCTGGTCATACCACTGTGTACAGCGTTACCCCTATATTTCTCTTTTTGACCAAGAGACCGGTTGGATGACCATTCTGTACTACTTTCATCCCCTTTCCTTCCTGTTTGTACCAAGTCCAATGTACATACTAAATTCCCCCACCCCCACTTTATTTCAATGACAAGTATTTTCGGACGGAGGGAGTACAAGATTCGACTCCATGAAGTAGCTTTACCTCTAACAATAGAAGAAGAAAAAATAGGTGATGTTGGACCATCCGATCGAGAGGGGCTGAGAGGTAGAAAATGATGCACATGCAGCGACATAGCGAGCTGGGAAAGTAGAGCTAAGGCGGTTTCAAATGAAGATATACGTGAAGGTTGTCGGGATGTGGATAGGTGGGCGGCGGGAGGCTGGATCCGCCCACAGGCAATGGCGAAGGGATCGGAGGACCTCCCGCGTCGGCGCTCGGCCAGAGATAACGGTACGGCCGGCAGTGGGTCTCCTCCCTCGCTGTCGACGACGGCCTAAATGCTGCCCCTCCTCCCCTTCACCAGCGGAGGGGGATACGTCTGGATCTGTAACCAGCGGTGAGGATAGAAAGCCAGTGTTTTTTGAAGGGAGAAAGATAGTGTTACTACCCCTATCTTGTTTAGATCTGGAGAGGATGAGAGTGTGTGAATAGAGCAGCCCTAGCAAGCAAGCGCGGAGGCTCCGGCCTATATATAAGTAGTGGGGTAGTTTTCCTTTTTCACTCCATCAAAACAATCGTTTAAAATTGTGTACTACTACATGCCAGGTCGCGTTTTTTAGTTGTTGATTGTTTTTTGAGATAGCTACCCGCTTGTTCCAAGTGGTGTTACGGTGTGCCAGGTCGCACTTTGTATCGTTCAAGTCTGGTACTACAAGTCCCTCCATTAAATGAACAATCACCCCCTCGTAAAAATTGTGAACAAGCCCACAGCTAAAATTAGCAGAAACGTGCGTTGCCCCAACATGCATTATTATTTATATTTTCTACTCCCTCCGTTCCTAAATATAAGTCTTTTTTATTAGCCACACCTAAGACAAGAATTTTTTTATTAGCAGTGAACCCCACATGTCATAGACACAAAAATTATGGCAAGATTCCCTTAGGCAAGCCAAAGTGTGTCTAACAATTTGAGCAACTCAGGTTAGGCAAGTGTGGCAAGTGTGGGAAAAATAATGTGGCAACATAAGACAAACATAGTCACAATCCAAACAGCCCCGTAATTTTTTGTGACATGCATGAAAATTTGGTTAGTTAAATTTATAGTCAAAATTTGGCAAGGTGCATCAAATCAACACATGCAAGTATCAAAAAGGAACGTCACGGCATGCATGCATGCGTTGTACTCCCTCCGTTTCCAAATATAAGTCTTTTAGAGATTGCAACAAGTGACTACATACAAAGCAGAATATGTCTACTCCTACATACGAAGAGCCCATTTGAAATGTGTAAAAAGACTTTTATCGAGTGCAGTGCTTTGATGTGTCGCGTCAACTCGCACAAGACCGAGAAATTTGATTACTACAACGCCCTTTCCCTCGCGGACTGAGCTCCGGTGCCTTAACTGCACCTGCCTTTGGCTACATGACAGGTGGGCCAACCACCTGTTGGGCCCACCTCTCATAGACGCAAAGGCAGGAGCACTAAGTAGAAGCTTTCGCTACATGCTATCCTTCCCGAACGAGGTGGACGAACATGCAGCAGTGGATTTGATACTGTAGAAGTAGGAGTAACATCATTGTTCATCTTCTCGAAGAGGCGAAGAGCCAAGCGCAAACCGAACGTGGCAGTTGCGAACGCTCGCGTGGTGCGGTTCCTTGGAGTACTAGCCAGGCTCTTGCATGAGACAAAATTGCTATTGTTTAACAATTAAACTCCATTATCCATTGGTTGATACTCATTCTGCATAGGTCCACGCGCTTAGAACCATTTCCTCCTGGGGTCACCAATGTTTATTTGCTAATTAATAGCATTCCATGCAATGAACTAGCCATTGCAAGTCATTAATAGCATGCACACCTCTCATCTCTTATTGGTTGATACGTATGTCAAGAAACAAGAAACAAGGTAGAAGTTAATGCATCGCGCCTAAGTGTTTTGGGACTATTTGGTTTTCGTAAGATGACTTACACACCTAGACGGAGGGAGTAGTATAGACTTGTAAACCGGAAAGGAGTATTTGCCTTTCTAGAGATTTCAACAAGTGAATAGACTACACCGTGTGCAGTACCCCCTCCCTTCCGGTTTATAGGGCTCAAATCTCAAATCTCATGAACCACGGCATTTTGCGATTGGAGGAATGTATCTCGTACTTTACAAAACTACCCTAATTAAACTCATGCATTAATTACATAGTTCTCTCGTTTTCCTCTCCGCCTTGGTCGCGGTGCACAATATTGAGAACTCCTATATGACTAGCCGCTCTATCTACATGCGGGTCATTTCAAAGCATCCGGGCCCGCGTGCCATCCACCAAATCACAGCGAGGTGCTACAGTCGAGACTCACCTGTCACCCCGGTGTGGCCGTCATGACCCGTCATATCACAAAACCCACACCTTTGCCAGTAGTTGTAAGTTGGCCTCCAAGTTGGACTGGACGAAGCAACCATCATTTCATTGGAACGCTCGTTCAAGCCCTTTCTTCCCTTTCTTGAAGAAAACCTCACTCCAGGCTACTCACTTCTGCCATTTTTCTTCTCTACCGATGAAGGAAAGGTGGGCGAATCAGTTATGCAGCTATATTTTCATTCCAATAATCTTATTTTTGCGAAGCACCGACCGATTCTCACATCCTATTCTTTTCCCATTTTCACTGCGATTGTGGTTTCCTTTCGATTGGTTTTTGTTTGTCAGTTCATTGATGGATCCTGGAGCACTAGGCAAAGAGTTGCCGGCGGACAACCCACTGGAGACAGCGATCTCTAGGAAGCGAGCACCGACCAACGAGTTGACCATGTTGGCGGGCCAACCCATGGAGACGAAGAACTCCAAGAAACAAGCACTGGCCAAAGAGTTGAGGACGTTGGCGGACGAACTCCTCAAAGGAAGTTGGAAGAACAGCAAGGGCCCCACCGTGCCTACCCCAGGAACTCTGATTGCCACCTATGTGAGGCTCAAGACCGAGTTTGAGGAGATAGTCGCCGTTGAGAAGCAGTATTCCACTAGCAAGGTGATGGCCCCCATCAAGGACGAGGAGATGGCCCCCGGAGGGATGAGATCCCCCGGTGAGCTGCACAAGGTAAAAAATAATGGCTTATTACCATAGTTGTGGTTTTTGATTATTTGCAATGTGCTTGCTAATATGTTAGGGTTGTGCAGGTGCCAGTGGTTGTCCTTGATGATTCCGATGTCGTGGCCCGTCCTGTTGGCATCGCCCCGGAGATCGATTCCGATGCCGCTGTCCATCCCGTGGACATCGCCCCAGAGATTGATTCCGATGCCGCGGTCAGTCCTATGGACATCGCCCCAGAAATCAATTCCCATGCCACTGTCCGTGTTATGGTCATTGCCCGAGAGATTGATGACAAGAAATAGTTGGTCGCGCTAATCCTTCAGGGTAGTTTGCATTGCCCTGTGTTTAATTACTAGAACAATGCGTGTTATCAAACCATCTTAGGTCTAGTGCACTGTCTTGTGTGGGCGGATCATGCTACTTTTGTTTGATAGTGAATCATGCGATGAATCATGCGAACCCTCTCCGAGTTATGGAAACAGATGTATCCTCACCAGCTTTTGATGTAATATATGGCATGCTTACATGTAAGTTTGAACTATTTATCATATCAGCAGGGCTTGTTTGATGATTCTTGGTGTTAGTAGGATAGCTACTATGCGAGCTATAGTACTTGCAAAACAGTCACCGAAGAGAAACGTTGGGGCTGATGAGCTCGTGGTACGCTTATACTTATCCCTCGTCAATCGACCAATAGCCCTAGCTCCTAATATTGTAGGCTTAGCGATCGATCAGACAATAGTCGACATACATTCAGGCCTCATTTGGTTCATAGGGTAGGAAAATCGTAGCAAAAGTACAGAGAACGTGCAACACAAAATCATAGCAGTTTAGAGACGTACTCCCTCTATTCCAAAATAGATGACCTAGGCGGGCTAGTTTGGCCTAGTGGGTTTCAGTGATATGACGTGGTACAGTGCCGTCCAGTCTTCGCGTGTGGTAGCAGTATTGCGGGTACATTAAGTTTTCTTGAAGAAGCGGAATTCAACGAAGTCATGATGGTTCCTTCGTCCGAACAACTTACAGTGGGAAAGGTTGGGCCTGAGATACGACCGGGGTAGACCAGGATAATTTTGTGCATGGCAGGTGGACCAGGATGGTCGACGTCCCACATGTTGGTGAATGAAAGTATTCTTTTCGATATAGAGGACGAGCAACAAGTATTCATTGTTTATTTTTGATGAAAGCTATTGTCTCCATTGTTACTCCTTGACTTTGTCAATGCCTCTCTCTCCTCCACATAAGCGGGGACTACTTGCTATGCATGCAACGGGCAGCTTGCGCCTTGAGGGGCCAGGGCGGTGAGAGCGGGCTCCGGAAGTGGTCCGGACTCCAGCATGGCCCACCTCACATTATCACCATATATTTCTTGGAGTCCGTGCGCGGTGGGCGGGCGATCTCTTCTCCCTCCCCCGTTTCTCTCTTCTCAGCCGACGCCCGCCGAGCGATTAGATTTCGGCTATCGACGGTTTATTCAATTATGGTCCCACATGTCAGTGAAATTGCAAGACAACGCGTGTCCCCTCTGGTGAGCGGCATGCGAGCCGGGCTGTCGGGGTTGCGACGCGTACGAGTCGTAAGTGTGCCGCCTTTTCCTTTAGAACTTGCGAAGCGTAACATTTTCGCGCGATCGATCAATAGAAATCCAGAACAAAATGACAAGGGCGATGCTTTCCCGCTCGTTAGGCGGGCTAGTTCGAGTGACATGATGTGCTATAGTGCCGTCCACTTGCTCCATTTTTATGTAAGCAAGAGTTTACACTCTTACGCGGGAGGAGTGCGAAACACCGCGGATCTGATTTTGATCGAGGGATAACTGCTCCCTGCCAAATAATGGAGGATTGTTAGCGATTATAACATGATAGTTAGGGCATCTCCAGCGCTTGCCCACAAATTTACACCGGCATCTGTCCGAGGACACTGATGGATGCCATCCGATGCTGCCCGCATACCTTTCGACAACTATATGAACTAACCGGACGAAAATCGTGCAAACAAAGCTAACTTCAAATTAACCGGATGAAATTAACTGGATGAAATTCATTACATTTTGAAAACTTTTCCTACAAACTAGACGAAATTCATTACATATTTCGCACAAACCGTACTAAACCTACTGTAAACCTAATCTAAACGATCGTCGGCGCCCGACCACCATGTCCGGCCATGAACCCGGGAAAGCCGGCCATTGCCTTTGCCTCCTCCTCATCCGCCTCGATAACCTCCTCCTCCGGCCGGAGCACATGGTTCTGAAGATTTCCGCCTCCACGTCGCGGTCAAGCGGCTAACCGACCGCTGATGTTTACCCCACCAAGCTTGGCGTCGACTGAGTGGAGTAGCGGTGGCCTTCCCGGGACCAGAGTGGTGGCGACCTACCGTGTATTACTCTTCCTCGCTGCCGGCTGTGCCCGCGCACGCGCGCCGGCTTCGTGGTCGTGGCGGCGGAGGGCGGCCGGGGGTGCCGGCGATCTCCTTCGTTTGGTCCTGCGACAGTACATCGAAGAGAGCTTTGGAGCGCGCCCGGAGCGGAGCCGCCGATGTCCCTCGTCTACTCCTGCGACATTACGTCCAAGAGAGCTTTGGAGCACCAGGAGGCCATGGTTGAAGTGGTGCCGACAGAAGGAAGGGACCGGAGGAGAATAAGTGTGGGTCTTTGGCTATGGCTGGGAGCTGGGGCTCAAGTTAATATAGCGGGCGAATGGCAATGAGCCACGGCAGACGGATGGACAACTGGCGCCGGAGTAGGTTCGTCTGGCGTGAATGCGGACGCTGCTTCAGTGACTTAACTGCAGATGCGTTTGGGTTACTGACATGTGGGCCCAACGGGCATCTGGCCCGCATGGTAGTGACACACCAATTGCACCTGCAGTTAAGTCCGGTGAATGCGGCATTGACATTCTGGAGAGACGGTGACCGTTTTAGGCGGGAAGTGCGTGCTAGCGATGGAAGGGGTTTCGATGTGCAGTGGCACTAAGATCGGTCGCTCACGATAGTACATAATCCATACCATACTACCATAGTACCCTCTCTAGCTTAGGCTGTTTTATAGATTGTCATTGTGATGGACGATATACATGAGCAAGGCGGTCCGAGTATGACCGTTGGTGTTGAGTGAGGTGAATACATGCTCGGCGTTTGCGTAGGCCTCCATCAAATGTCTAAACAGTAATGTCAGGCACCGCTGGGGCGTGCAGGTGATGGGCTTGCCGTTTGCTTTGCGCCATGAGCAGGACTTTGATTTAGAGGGCGACGTGCATGCATTAGCATGCTTTGACAGCGTGAGCGTGAGTGTCTGATGTGAAGTATTTCATTTTCATTTGGTTGATGAGGGTGCGTTGGAGCGATGAGTCCATGGTTTGATTCCCCACATACGCATAATTTTGGTTTTTACAGTATTTCTTTCTCCATTCACAGGTAGGCCCGCGTAGATAGATAAAGAACATGGGCTGATGAGGCGCATGCGGGACTGTTTGACTGGTCAACCATACAAACACGGAGCTATACTCTGAGCCAGTGATCGTATAATAACCATATCTCGTATACAATGATCAAAGTGAGCTATCAAGACAAGTTCGATGACCGCCAATGTATTTTACTCGGTAATAAATGACCAGGATTGAAGGGGAATCCTAATTTGCTTCGTCTTCTGTCCTTGAGCTCTTGACAAACCAATACACTATACGGTTGTCTGGCCACTCCACCCCAGAGCTCTCACCAAGCGTTGTTCATGCCACCGCGCCGCACACTAACAGATAAGGCAGCGATGGCATTCCGCCGCGCCGAGTTCCTCACCGCCCACGAACGCACACAAAATGGTAGGGAAGCGATGGCATCCCGCCGTGCCGAGTTCATCACCGCTCGCGACCTCACAACTATGTGGGAGGAATTTGAAGATCCCAAGGCCGAATGGGCGGTAGAGCAAGAGGCGGCCAAAGCCGCACAGAGGGAGCGGAAAAGTCAGAAAGCACTCAAGAAAAGAGAGGCCCGCTGCCGCAAGAAAGAAAAGGACGCACGCGCTGCTACAGAGAGGTCGGCGGAGATCCAAGCACGGTGGGGTGTCGCCGACAAAGCCGGGAAGGAGAACGACAGCGTATGGCCAGCATGTGAGAAGTAGCGGTAGTAGTAGTTAGTGTGTGTGTCTGTGTCTGAGTACGAGCATGTACCAGTACTACTAGTTACTACTGTAGTTTTTAGAGCAAATTACCAGTACATTAGCCTAGACTAAATGGAAAAATTCCTACCCTATGCATCAAATGGCATCTCTTTCTCTATAGGAATTGAGATGCATGTCATATCACGTCCTATGATTTTCATATTCCTATCCTATGAACGAAAGGAGGCCTCTGTTGGAGTAAATACTGTAGCTAGCAGTACTGCTGGTGTAGTAGTTTTCTTCAAGAAGGGGAATTCAACGAAGTCATGATGGTTCCTTCGTCCGAGAAACTTCAAAGTGGGAAGTGGGCATGTGATTTGACGGCTCATTAGTCATTGTTAGTGCAGCGCGACGACCTGGGTGACTCTCCCTTGGAGTTCTGCGTGCATGGCAAGTGGACTAGGATGGTCGACGTCCCACATGTTGGCGAACGGAAGTATTCTTTTCGATATCGAGGAGCAAGGAAACCGCGTGGTATAGTATCACTGCTGATTGGTTCGCAAAAAAATAGTATCACTACCGATTTATAATTATTTTTTATTTCTGATGAATGCTAGCGTTTCAACTCTTATGATGAAGGGTGCCAAACACGACACGTGTTGGATGTCCCACATTCAGCGAAAGGAGTGGGACATGAACAGCGTGGTAGAGCCTAATGTAAAAAAATAGCGTGGTAGAGTGTCTCCACTTCTTCCACTTCTGGGTCGGAGACCACACGTAGAAGTACTTAGTGGTACGAACGATACAAAGTGCGACCTGGAGAGAAAGACACGTCTAGTTGGAAGGTCTCTGGGCATACACGTAAGCAAATATAAAAGTTAATATGTGCCTCCAACTAATATAGTAGTAGTAGATTACTTAGGCACGTACTCCATAACATCACCGTGCATTGCACGTACAACATTTAGTGGTAGTACGTAGTAAGAGACAAATGCCACCCAAGAGTTCCCTTCTCGACCTACTTTTGGGTGTTTGGTAGAGTGTATGGAGGGTGCATGAGTCCACACTAGTTTAGCACAAATACACTAGAAGCATGCATGAAGAGAGCATGCATGAAGAGGGGTGTTGAGTTGAGCATGCATGAAGAGGGAACAACTATGCTGAGGCGAGAACGCGACCAAACACACCCTGTATGCCACACATGTTCATACCATTTGTGCCTTTCTACTTCACTTACTGCGCTACATTACTCAGGTTCGTACGTCCACTCCTGGGTACATGTCCGTCTCGTAGTTCCAGTCCCACGTGTTCTTCATATAGATGGAACGATCGTTGCATAACACGTGCACCTTGATGCTAGATGTCTCGCGTGTTGGCAAAAGGATGAACAAAGCTCACGTAAAAAAATAGAGTGGAAGAACATAGATTCCGGACGACTGAGAAGGAGCAAGGAACCTCGTGGTGGAGCGTCTGCACTCATAATATTTAATATTATTCAGCGATATAAAATTACCAATCATCTCCACAGTGGAATGGAAGAGTATGAAACACGACAGCCCAGTGTAGTTACATCATACTAGTACATGGCTAACCCACGCTATCACCATATTTCTTGGTTTCCGTGCGACACCTATCTCTAGTAATCCAGCAGCCTGTATTGCTTCTCCCTCCTCGTCTCTATCAAAGTGTGGCGGGCTGGCATTTCCGCCGTCTATTGAGGTCGGTTAACTATCACATGTTAGCGACATGCCAAGAGCATTCTAATTTTTTTTCCTTTCACGTTCCGTATTCAAAAAGAAAAAAAATCCTTTCACGTATGAATTTGCCTGTATGCTTTGAGCAACTTGCATGTCCTATACTGCTCCTGTTTGATACTCTAACTTAGCTAGAGGTTAGGCTAACTCATGACTAACCCTGAACTAACTGTAGCCAAAGAGGTGTTTGGATGACAGGGTTAGATTGACAATAAATGCACTTCATGGAGAGAGAAAAGTGATTTTTTAGTGGTCCCAATGAGAACTATCTCCAGTTAGCACCTCTTGGGTGGGATAGTTTTTTTGGTGGGTTCGGTGCAACTTGCTCCAATTTAAACCCTCATGCTTGGATACGTTAGGGCTATTTGAGCCCCAACTAGCTCAAACTAACTCTAACCCATGGATCCAAACAGGGCCTATGGCCAGTCTCAATGTGGAGCAGTCCCGTGCACCGGGAAGCGGCGCTCTCTCGGCCGTCGCGCCACTTCAAAGCCGGCGCCAGTGAGAGGTCGCCTCCGCTCTGGCCGGGCATTAATGCGGCACTGACGCTCCAGGGCGATGCTGACTGTTTCACGCGGGAAGCGCGCGCTGGCAATGGTGTATAGGTTTTGAACCGTTTTAGGTGTAGTAGTAATGGTAGTTTGCAAAACTACTCAATTATTGCACTCAGTTTTCTAAGAAATTGTGGTAAAAAACGTTACTCCATAGCCTGCTTCCCTTCTCCTGCCTGCTTGTGATTTACGTGGCCATGTTAACGTGGTTGTGTCAAAAAAATGTCACTTCCTGCTCGTGATTTGCGTTATATAATTACAAGCAAGATTCTCGTGCATTGCACGGAACATCAATATGCATTTTTTTTACAAAACACTTGTTGTGATTGACCCATGCAGGTGTAATCCCATGTGTAAAAACTAATGATATCTCGAGAATTTTATCGGAAAACTGGTATCTCGAGAATGTCATTGAAAAAATGAAAGATGAGAGATAATGCGAGGAGGAGTGGAACATGGTGGTGACTGGTGGTCGGAATGGGCGGAGGCATGGGGATGGACGGCGCCGGCAGGCGGCAGCGGCCACCATGCATGCTAGATTGTTCCAGAGACTTATTCCTTTTTTAATTGCTAAGCAATGAGGTTGCGGGAGATAATGATGTGGAGAGAGGTGCGGGTATCTTTTGTAAAATTATCATAGTTTGCTTTCTATCCGTCAGATATAGATCATACGGTCTGTATTACAAAATGGCAGGCAGACCATCATCACCAACTCGTTTTTTATAAGGGTACAGATGATAAGTTTGCTGACTACTAAAGTAAAGTGGAATATGTCCATGTTATGCAAGTAAATAAAGGTGATTGTTTATCATACGGGTAAGGTTGGATGAAGGGTGGTAGGAACAAATGCTCCGCCTAGAGCATGTGTGTGTGAGATGGATTCTTAGTGTGTGTGTGTGTAAGAGAGAGAGAGAGAGGAGAGAGAGAGATGGAGTCTTAGTTTGTGTGTGCGTGAGAGAGAGAGAGAGATGGAGTCTAAGTGTGTGTGTGTGGGGGGGGGTGCGTGCGTGTGTGTGTGTGTGTTTGTGTTTGTGTGTGTCTGAGAGAGAGAGAGATGGAGTCTTAGTGTGTGTGTGGGGGGGGTGTGCGTGCGTGCGTGCGCGCGTGTGTGTGTGCGTGCGTGTGTGTGTGTGTCGCGGGGTCCTCTGTGGCAGATGTAATTTAAGTGTGCATGGCTTCATCATAGAGAGGTGATATGTATGGCAGAGGCCACCAACGATGGGGTGCGAGAGAGAAAATGCTCGTAGAGAGGGAAGAGAAGGTGCGTGCGCGTGAGAGGAGTCGACATCGAGAGAACGTGTTTGTTCGAGAGACACCGAGGAAGACTACTATATTTTGATGGTGCATGTAGGCGGGAATTAAACAAAGGGATGGTCTTGTTGGTTTCGGGGATATAGGGGAAGAGTGAGAGGCGCGCGGGGGGGGGGGGGTAGCTAGAAGGAGATTGTTAAGTGTGAGTGTGTGTTTTGCCCATCCAGGCGGAAGTTATGTGCACAAAAGAGGAGAACGATTCGATGTGGCGTTAGGATTGTGGGTAATTAACTACCTATGGAGACATAGAGACCTTGAACGTGCATGTGTGAGAGGTATACATGTATACATGGGATGTGTGTGTGTGCACGCATGCTCATGATTGAGATAAAAGAAAGAAGACATAAGTCATAAGATCAACGACATGGGAGAGACGGATCGGTATGACAATATGCATGCATGTGAGAATGCAGGGAAGAAGGCCCGACAATTGAGCATGTGTTTTTGTCTTTAAGAGATAGTGGCGTGGGGTGGAGCATGCATCTATGGCGAGCAGAGGGGGTGAGGCACAATGATTGTGCAAAAGAGATCAACCTATAAATGCATATGTATGGAGAGACATATATAGTGTGGGTGATAGGAAGCAAGACTCCGTGCGAGAAAGAAATGTTGACGGAGAAACTATAGATAGATACAGAGATGGAGATGCTAGCTAGAGGGACATCCATTAGTTTGGGTGTTGGAGATGACCGTCGGGTGCTTCAAAGGGTGAAGTTATATATGTGTGTGAGAGGGCACTTGACTGCATGTAGAGAGAAACATATGTAGTGTGCGTGATAGGAATCAAGAGTGAGGGCGAGAATGAAGGTTGATGGAGAAACAGATAAATAGAAAGATAAAGATGCTAGCTAGTGTGCATTAGAGATAGGAGTCGAGTGGATCAAAAGGCTGGGTTACGTGTGTGGGTGTGAGAGAGATAGAGAGAGGGTGCATGCATGTGAGTCACATACAAACAGATATCAGAGAGAAATGAGATCCAGAGAGACGGGGTTTTGTGTCTGCGAGAGAGAAATATATTTCACAACAAGAGTGATAGCTAGAGAGACATATGAGGGAACACAAGATATCTCTAGGGACAGAGGGTGTGTTTGAGCGACATACAAGAGAACAATGGAGAAATATGAGACCCTGGGAGATAGTGTTTGTGTGTGGGAAAGAGATATTGAAGAGGAAGAGTCGTAGGTTCTCATATCTAAGGAGCGAAAGACATCACTGTATGAGGGGTGTGCGAGTGGCACACATGGGAATAGTTGAGAGAAATGAGACCCCGGGAGACAAAGTTTTGTGTTTGTGTGAGAGAAAGAGATTCCACATGGAGAATCATAGCTAGAGACACACAGCAGGGAGCGAGATATACTTAGAGAGAGATAGAGCACTACTAGAAAAAGGGCTATAGATGGGACACTAATGGCGCACCAGACAAGTGGTGCGCCATTAGTATATACTAATGGCGCACCACCTTCTGATGCGCCATTAGTGTTGAAACTAATAATGGCGCACCTGGCCCATGGTGCGCCATTAGTATCAATTTTTTTTTGAACTAGTGCGCCTGTCCAAACATACTAATGGCGCACCAGTCAGAAAGTATGCCACTAATGTTGTTTTTTTATTATTTTTTTATTCCTTTGTCTGCAAAACTACTAATGGCGCACTCAGCCGCGGTGCGCCATTACTAGTTTAAACTAGTAATGGCGCACCGTGTGGGAGTGCGCCATTAGTATCTTCCCATCGCACTCCTAACTAAGAAGAAGAAGAAATGAAAAAAGAAACCCCCACCCGTAGCCCAAACCCTAACTCAGATGGGATCCAATCGACCCCCTCCTCCCATCGCACTCATCCCCCTCGTCCCCATCTCCTCGCTGCCGCCACCGATAGAATCGAGCGCTAGGGTTGGAGCGCCGCCGCCGGACCCATCCTCGCCTCCGACCACCGCCCCTCTTCCTCGCAAGCGAGCACAGCGCACCCATCGATTACCCTTACTTTTGTCATGGTGGTTTTGCAGGAACAGACATTTTGGTATGGCATTGTGTTATATATGGCTGAAAGTTTTCCAGCAAATGGAGTCAGTTGCTGCTGGCATGCATTCAAAAGTTCAGGATTGTTACAAATGTAGGCTTGTATTGAGTAGACTGTCATTGCATTTTAATATAGTATGATAGTGTCACATAACAAGTGAAATCATTTGCGGGCAGAAAATCATCTGTTGTTCTAATTTTCATGCTTGTACTATAAATCTTTGCCTCCAAGCTTATTGGTTATATACTTGACCCCCTTGCACTTTGTCCAAGATCATCACTATAAAAACTGTGACATGTTTAGCTAGAGGAGTTTGTTTATACTCTAAAATGATGTTAAAATTTGAAACAATGAAATTTGATAAATGTGCTTCTCTTGCACAGGATATTGTCTTTGTTGCAACAAGAAGGATCGTGAGGCCACCAAAGTACATTAGTTCGTAATTTGCTATTAATGTACTTGTAATCTGCTATGCAACTAGACCATCCATAGTGTCAGATGATGCACCTAAATATATTCAGTAGCTGGCTTACATTGTAGGGAAAGTCGGCTCCCACCATTGTGGACTTCCTGTATGAGTGGGGATTGTGGTAGTTCTGTCACAACATTCTGTTAGCTAAAATGAAATTAGACAATGAGCTTTGTTTGTTCTTGTACTCTTTGTTTGTTCCTTTTGTTCTATTTTAATTTAATGACAATGAACCAATATAACCAATCACCAGTAGCTTGTGTGCATTGCAGTAAAACTGTTCTACTTTGTATGGAATCATCTATAGATATTATTTCTTTAAGTGTTGTTGGCTATAGTAACATTATACTGTGAGGCATTGTAGCATTAGTGTGTTGTTTCTCTTTTAATCTTCTCTATCTATGCTTATAAGTCAGGTTGTTTTGTGGCATCCAGGGGCACAATGCTGCTGGAGCTGGTAGACAAGCTAGCACCCATGGATTCGTGAACTTTCTTGGATGTGTACTTAGTCGCCGGGGTTGGATGAGGACGACGGAAATAAGGTGAGACCATCATGATCCACCCTCCCACTTCCTTCTCGTGATTCCCTAACTGCTCAACATGTTGATCTGTTCTGAACATCTGAAACTTGTTGTGTGCAGGGTGACTAGTGATATTCAGTGTTTCTTGTGTGTGTTTTCTACATACACACACATGGTCCTTTGATGTAGGGCGGAACCCTAAGTGGTTGATCTTTCACGTTTGGAGGGGATCCTACGGGAGAACACGAGGAACATGCGGAAATCACAAAGGGGAACACGGGGAAAACAAGAGAGAAACACTAAACTGACATAGAATCAATCACACAAGTGCTAGATCACCGGACACATAGAGTAACATATGATCCACAATCAACAAAGGGAAAGGAGTCTACGATGAGCTAACATAGATGATCGATATCGACTTGTAATGTGAAGACAAACTCGCTACTCGCGGTCTCGAGACTTGTAATATAATGTTCTATCTTTCTTCGGTCTTTTCAATTCGGAGACTAATATGATGAATTGTATTCGGAGACTAATATGATGAATTGTATTCAAAGACTAATCTTCTATTGTATTCGATGAATCTGTTGTTGATGTGTGCTGTCTATATTTTGTCAAATTATACATTTTGTAACCTGTGCAAAAAACAGAAAATAAAAAATAAAAAAAACCTAATATTCATACTAATGGCGCATCACATGACAGTGCGCCATTAGTATGACAAAGCATACTAATGGCGCATCACTGGACAGTGCGCGATTAGTATGCCGCGGTTACTAATGGCGCATCTCGTGGTCGTGCGCCATTAGTATGCCAAAGCACCTGGGTATACATGGCCCCTGGGAGGCATAGTAATGGCTCACCGTGGCCTATACTAATGGCGCACCACTGGTGCGCCATTAGTAAAAATTACTAATGGCGTGCTAGTAATGGCGCACCAGTGATGCGCCATTAATGGCCAAATTAGGTGCGCCATTAGTAGCGGTTTTTCTAGTAGTGGAGTGATGAAGGTCGAGGGAGAGGTACCGTCAGTGTGTTACGAAGATAAAAGATCATTGGCGACATACAGGTAGCACGAGAGATGCCTGAGAGATGATGAACGCATATAGGTCCAGAGAGATAGTCCTATATAAGCATGAGTGATAGCTATATGAGACGAATATCTGGATTAAAGGGGATTCAAATATTTAAACTGGAGATCACGACATCGATAATATCATAACGCAAATTGGTGTATCAAACATGCATATTCATTTGAATTTGGGCACACGTGTAATGTTATATAGTTTATCAATATTGGTGATCCATAGATTCTTCAATTACAAACAATGCATGGTTTATATGCAATTAATGTCTAAACAGGATTACACTATATGTTGCGTGTGTGAACACATTATACATGTTTGAGAAGTTAAAAAAAACCCGCATGAAACACACATTAATTGGAGACAGTTAGCGAGGAATGCATACATTGGATTTCAACATAAAGTGATTTCAAATATTTGAAAGTCCAAATTGATGGATACAACCTTATGAATCTGAGATCATGCCATTTGTAAACCATATTTATGTATAAATGGTGTTGTGCTTTTGAAAGTATATATAAAAAATGATGTATATAGAATGTAATTCCAATTGAAAATGGATCCCGCCCGAAAAAAATAGAATACAAATGGGATCCGAATTGAGTTGGCACGGTAAACGTGCACTCCACAAAATTTGAACGAAGCAGGGAAAGTCGCTGTAACCGCCCGAAACCAAAATCTGCGAGATGGAAATCACTACTGCCTATCCCTGCCACGCAAGGCCTATCTGCTGGATTTCTATAGGTTTCGATAGGGGTAGGTTTGTATAACCGCCTCTCACCCGGATTCATACCCGGTGGGCACCTAAACACAGTGTGCCCTCGGTCGAAATCGACTCCCTCCCCGATTCATATTCATACACGGTGGGCACCGAAAACAAACTCGCGTCGGCAAATATTCGGTGTATGCGAGATTACCGTCCTATCCCTAACCGACTAATGTTGCTGTGCTGTAGTAGAAATTTGAAACGGGGGCTAAGTTTGTAAATTTCCTCGCATTTGAGACAAGCGTGCCCTGAATACATGGTTCCCCCTTCCTCTCTTCCTCCCTTTTCCCCATTCGTACTCCATGGGCGCCAAAACACCCTCTCCACCCCACCCTCCTCCGTACGCCGCCGTCCGCCACCCCATCCACCGCCGTCCTCCTCCACCATGCTGGAGCTGATACCCCGACGCCGCCGTCCATTACAAGAGATCGACCTCTCTCATCCACGCCTTCGGACCGGGATCCTTGTATCCCGTCCTCTCGCTTCATCCCCACCGTCGTCCACCTTGCCAACGCCGCTCCTACGACCGTCTTGTCCACCATGCCCCGCCGCCACCGTCTACCCTCCTAGATCTGCTTCCACGCTGCCGACAGCCATCACTACCACAACACCGTCAAATTCTCGCCAGATGCGTACACGGCGCCGCACCAGAGGCGGTACTCTTTCGTATCTGCTCAACTTATTTATCGCAACAAGAAAATAGATCGCCACTGCTTTACTCTGATTTCTTGTCTTGGTTGCGAAGTTGCCTTTGTCCGGTTTGCACCTTCAGATCCGCCATGGCACGCTCAACACTATACTCCCAATGCTTATGGTTTTCCCCATTTATATTCCACACTAGTTAAATCACGGTAGACTAAATTTCAAAATTGGGTCAGTCGATTTTTCAGAGCTCGCCGGAGTTCGCCGGTGCGATCCAAGGGGCTCGGGTGGTTGTGGGGCCTCGCCAAACGAAGAAAACCCTACGCGGGTGGTGTGTGGGGGTGGCGGAGGAACACAGGCGGTGGGGGCCGGTGGTCCGGCCGGCGGCCCGTGCATTGTTCTGTATGGGAAGAATCAGAGACGAGGAAGAAGAAGGGTTAGGAGACGTAGGATCTTCATCCAACCTCCTGAAATGTTCGAGAGACAGCTAGGAGTTGCATTCTTAATGCGCTCTAGTTCATCATGTGTGGGCACTGCGCAACCAACATTTTATTATCCAAAATCTGCTTGCTCTTCTTTACCATGTTCGATAGTGCTGGCCTGTACGTGATCGATAGGCTTTCAATTACTAGCGGCAATACAACACCGGATTTTCAAGCCAGTTCCACTTTACCGATTTATATATCGTGGTTATGGTGTACCCCTGTTATATACACTATGATCTGCCTAGTTTCTGTGTGCTCTTGTTATCATGGTTTGGCAATAAACTCTCTATACAGTATATTATGAACCTATCATCTGCCATTATAGAGCCTATTTTTTGTGTACTTGTGCCAGATTATATAAATGCAGGCACGATATTACATCACACATGACCTCTCTCATCAGAATCCAGTGATAGCACATAAGTGTTTACATGGGCGCCCCTATATTAGAATATCATCTGCATTACAAATATAATCTCACAACTATTTATGTTTTCATGGTTCTCAGATATTATACGCAATTACAGTGAATATCAGAATCCATGCATCAGAAGAATATTGTGGAATGATACGTCTCCAACGTATCTATAATTTTTGATTGCTCCATGCTACTTTATCTACTGTTTTGGACTATATTGGGCTTTATTTTCCACTTTTATATTACTTTTGGGACTAACCTATTAACCGGAGGCCCAGCCCAGAATTGCTGTTTTTTTGCCTATTTCAGTATTTCGAAGAAACGGAATATCAAACGGAGTCCAAACGGAATGAAACCTTCGGGATCGTGATTTTCCAACCGAACGTGATCCAGGAGACTTGGACCCTACTCCAAGCAGTGCCAGAGGCGGTCACGAGGGTGGAGGGAGGGCCCCCCTGGGCGCGCCCCCTACCTCATGGGCCCCCTGACGCTCCACTGACGTACTCCTTCCTCCTATATATACCTACGTATCCCCGAACGATCAGAAAAGGAGCCAAAAACCTAATTCCACCGCCGCAACCTTCTGTATCCACGAGATCCCATCTTGGGGCCTGTTCCGGAGCTCCACCGGAGGGGGCATCCACCATGGAGGGCTTCTACATCATCACCATAGCCCCTCCGATGAAGTGTGAGTAGTTCACTTCAGACCTTCGGGTCCATAGCTAGTAGCTAGATAGCTTCTTCTCTCTTTTTGGATCTCAATACAATGTTCTCCCCCTCTCTTGTGGAGATCAATTCGATGTAATCTTCTTTTTGCGGTGTGTTTGTTGAGACCGATGAATTGTGGGTTTATGATCCAGTATTATCTATGGAAAATATTTGATTCTTCTCTAAATTCTTTTATGTATGATTGAGTTATATTTGCATGTCTCTTCGAATTATCCTTTTTGGTTTGGCCAACTAGATTGGTAGTTCTTGCAATGGGAGAAGTGCTTAACTTTGGGTTCAATCTTGCGGTGTCCTTACCCAGTGACAGAAGGGGCAGCAAGGCACGTATTGTATTGTTGCCATCGAGGACAACAAGATGGGTTTTTTAACATATTTCATGAATTTATCCCTCTACATCATGTCATCTTGCTTAAGGCGTTACTCTGTTTTTAACTTAATACTCTATATGCATGCTGGATAGCGGTCGATGAGTGGAGTAATAGAAGTAGATGCAGAATCATTTCGATCTGCTTGTTTTGGACGTGATGCCTATATACATGATCATTGCCTAGATATACTCATAACTATGCTCAATTCTATCAATTGCTCAACAGTAATTTGTTCACCCATCGTAGAATACTTATGCTCTTGAGAGAAGCCACTAGTGAAACCTATGGCCCCCGGGTCTATTCTCATCATATCAATCTATATCACTTTATTTACTTGCTTTGTTTTTACCTTGCCTTTACTTTTTACTTTGCATCTATCTACCAAAAATATTATCTCTATCAGATCTCACTCTCGTAAGTGACCGTGAAGGGATAAACAACCCCTAAGCGTTGGTTGCGAGTTGCTATCATTTTGTGTAGGTACGAGGGACTTGTGCGTGGTCTCCTACTGGATTGATACCTTGGTTCTCAAAAACTGAGGGAAATACTTACGCTACTTTGCTGCATCATCCTCTCCTCTTCGGGGAAATCCAACGCAGTGCTCAAGAGGTAGCAATAAGAATTTCTGGCGTCATTGCCGGGGAGGCTCACGCAAGCAAGTCAACCATACCAAGTACCCATCGCAATCCCTATCTCTCGCATTACATTATTTGCCATTTGCCTCTCGTTTTCCTCTCCCCACTTCACCTTTGCCGTTTTATTTGCCCTCTCTTTCCCGTTTGCCTTTTTCCCTTTGCCTTTCTGTTTGCTTGTGTGTTGGATTACTTGTTGCCATGGCGCAATATAATACCAAATTGTGTGATTTCTCGAATACCAATAATAGTGATTTCCTTAGTACTCCGATTGCTCCTCTTAATAATGACGAGTCTTGTGAAATCAATACTGCTTTGTTGAATCTTGTTATGAAAGATCAATTCACCGTCCTTCCTAGTGAAGATGCCGCTACTCATCTAAACAATTTTGTTGATTTGTATGATATGCAAAAGAAGAAAGATACGGATAACAATATTGTCAAATTGAAGTTATTTCCGTTTTCACTTAGAGATCATGCTAAAGTTTGGTTTTCATCTTTGCCTAAAAATAGTATTGATTCTTGGAACAAGTGCAAAGATGCTTTTATCTCTAAGTATTTTCCTCCCGCTAAGATTATCACTCTTAGGAACGACATCATGAATTTTAAACAACTTGATCATGAGGATGTTGCCCAATCTTGGGAAAGAATGAAATTAATGCTTCACAATTGCCCTACTCATGGTTTGAATTTATGGATGATCATACAAATTTTTTATGCCGGATCGAATTTTGCTTCTAGAAATCTTTTAGACTCGGCCGCGGGAGGCACTTTTATGAAAATTACATTAGGAGATGCTACCAAATTGCTTGATAATATTATGGCTAATTATTCTCAATGGCACACCGAAAGATCTTCTAGTAAGAAAGTGCATGCTATAGAAGAAATCAATGTTTTGAGTGAAAAGATGGATGAACTTATGAAGATGTCTGCTCCTAAAAATACTCCTCTTGATCCCAATGATATGCCTTTATCTACTTTGCTTGAGAATAATAATGAATCTATGGATGTGAATTTTGTTGGTAGGAATAGTTTTGGAAACAACGCTTATAGAGGGAATTTTAATCCTAGGCCTTATCCTAGTAATCCTTCTAATAATTATGGAAATTCCTACAATAACTCTTATGGAAATTTTAATAAGATTCCCTCTGAATTTTAGAGTAGTGTTAAAGAGTTTATGAATTCGCAAAAGAATTTTAATGCTTTGCTTGAAGAGAAATTGCTTAAAGTTGATGATTTGGCTAGGAACGTTGATAGAATTTCTCTTGAAATTGATTCTTTAAAGCTTAGATCTATTCCTCCTAAGCATGATATCAATGAGTCTCTCAAAGCCATGAGAATTTCCATTGATGAGTGCAAGGAAAGAACCGCTAGGATGCGTGCTTCCAAAGATGCCTTTATTAAAGCGTCTTCTTCCAATTCCTATGAAAATCAAGATGAAGATCTAAAAGTTATTGATGTGTCCCCCATTAAATCTTTGTTTTGCAATATGAATCTTGATTAAACTGAATATGATCTTCCTTTACCTAGAAGGCGTTCTAAAAATTCGGAGTTTCTAGATCTTGATGATGAAATTCATGAAAGTGGGATTGAAAGAAATAAGAACCTAGATGTTGCTAAACCCACTATTTTGGATCTCAAGGAATTTAATTATGAAAATTGCTCTTTGATTGGTTGTATTTCCTTGTTGCAATCCGTGCTAGATTCTCCTCATGCTTATAGTCAAAATAAGGCCTTTACTGAGCACATTGTTGATGCCTTGATGCAATCTTATGAAGAAAAACTTGAGTTGTAAGTTTCTATCCCTAGAAAAATCTATGATGAGTGGGAACCTACTATTAAAATTAAAATTAAAGAGTTTGAGTTTCATGCTTTGTGTGATTTGGGTGCTAGTGTCTCTACTATTCCCAAAACTTTATGTGATTTGCTAGATTTTCGTGATTTTGATGATTGCTCTCTAAACTTGCATGTTGTGGATTCCACTATTAAAAAACCTTTGGGAAGAATTAATGATGTTCTTATTGTTGCAAATAGGAATTATGTGCCCGTAGATTTTATCGTTCTTGATATAGATTGCAATCCTTCGTGTCCTATTATTCTTGGTAGACCTTTCCTTAGAACGATTGGTGCAATTATTGATATGAAGGAAGGGAATATTAGATTCCAATTTCCCTTAAAGAAGGGTATGGAACACTTCCCTAGAAAGAAAATAAAATTACCATATGAATCTATCATGAGAGCCACTTATGGATTGCCTACCAAAGATGGCAATACCTAGATCTATCCTTGCTTTTATGCCTAGCTAGGGGCGTTAAACGATAGCGCTTGTTGGGAGGCAACCCAATTTTATTTTGTGTTTTTTATTTTTGCTTCTGTTTAGGAATAAATAATCCATCTACCTTCTGTTTGGATGTGGTTTTGTGTTTTAATTAGTGTTTGTGCCAAGTAGAACCTATAGGATAACCTACGATGATAGTTGATTTGATTCTGCTGAAAAACAGAAACTTTGCACGCACGAATATAATTTTGTTAAATCACAGGAACGTGCTTTTGCCTTGATTCTTTTTGCTTATGTTCAATAAACAAATTGTCCAGGACTTCCTATTTTGGTAGAATTTTTAGTGTTGCAGAAGTTTGAGTTAGTTACAGATTGCTACAGACTGTTCTGTTTTTGACAGATTCTGTTTTGCGTGTGTTGTTTGCTTATTTTGATGAATCTATGGCTAGTAAATTAGTTTATAATCCATAGAGAAGTTGGAATACAGTAGGTTTAACACCAATATAAATAAATAATGAGTTCATTACAGTACCTTGAAGTAGTCTTTTGTTTTCTTTCTCTAACGGAGCTCATGAGATTTCTGTTGAGTTTTGTGTTGTGAAGTTTTCAAGTTTTGGGTGAATTATTTTGATGGATAATGGAACAAGGAGTGGCAAGAGCCTAAGCTTAGGGATGCCCATGGCACCCCCAAGATAATCCAAGGACACCAAAAAGTCAAAGCTTGGGGATGCCTCGGAAGGCATCCCCTCTTTCGCCCACTTCCATCGGTAATTTACTTGGAGCTATATTTTTATTCACCACATGATATGTGTTTTGCTTGGAGCGTCTTGTATTATTTATGTCTTTGCTTGTTAGTCTACCAAAATCATCCTTGCTGTACACATCTTTTGAGAGAGCCATACATGAATTAGAATTTGTTAGAATACTCTATGTGCTTCACTTATATCTTTTGAGCTTGATAGTTTTGCTCTAGTACTTCACTTATATCTTTTGAGTGTGATAATTTTTGCTCTAGTGCTTCACTTATATCTTTTAGAGCACGGTGGTGGATTTGTTTTAAAGAAACTATTGATCTCTCATGCTTCACTTAGATTATTTTAAGAGTCGTTAATAGCATGGAAATTTGCTTAAGGTTAATATACTTGGTATTCAAGATATGTGAAACTTTCTTTTGAGTGAATTGAATACTAAGATAAGTTTGATGCTTGATAATTGTTTTGAGATATGGAGGTGATAATATCAAAGTCGTGCTAGTTGGGTGATTATGAATTTGAGAAATACTTGTGTTGAAGTTTGCAAATCCCGTAGCATGCACGTATGGTTAAAGTTGTGTAACAAATTTGAAACATGAAGTGTACCTGGCTTGTGCATCCTTATGAGTGGCGGTCGGGGACGAGCGATGGTCTTTTCCTACCAATCTATCCCCTAGGAGCATGCGCGTAGTACTTGATTTTTGATGACTTCTAAATTTTTCAATAAGTATATGAGTTCTTTTGACTAATGTTGAGTCCATGGATTATACTCACTCTCAGCTTTCCCCCTTTGCTAACCTCTTCGGTACCGTGCATTGCCCTTTCTCACCTTGAGAGTTGGTGCAAACTTCGCCGGTGCATCCAAACCCCGTGATACGATATGCTCTATCACACATAAACCTCCTTATATCTTCGTCAAAACAGCCACCATACCTACCTATTATGGCATTTCCATAGCCATTCCGAGATATATTGCCATGCAACTTCCACCATCATCATCATGACATACATTACTTTTGTCATATTGCCATTGCATGATCATGTAGTTGACATCGTATTTGTGGCAAAGCCACCATGCATTATTTTCCATACATGTCACTCTTGATTCATTGCACCATCTCGGTACACCGCCGGAGGCATTCATATAGAGTCATATCTTGTTCTAAGTTTCGAGTTGTATTCTTTTTCTTGTGATCAATAGAAGTGTGATGATCATCATTATTAGAGCATTGCCCAAATAAAAAAAAGGCCAAAAGAAAAAAAAAGGAAGGCCCAAAAAAGGAAAATAAAAAGGGCAATGCTACTATCTCTTTTTCCACACATGTGCTTCAAAGTAGCACCTTGTTCTTCATGTAGTGAGTCTCATATATTGTACTTCAAAGTAGCACCTTGTTCCTCATGTAGTGAGTCTCATAAAGTTGTCCTCTTCATACTAGTGAGAATTTTTCATTATAGAACTTGACTTGTATATTCCTACGATGGGCTTCCTCAAAATGCCCTAGGTCTTCATGAGCAAGCGAGTTGGATGCACACCCACTAGTTTTCTTTTATTGAGCATTCATAGCTCTAGTGCATCCGTTGCATGGCAATCCCTACTCCTCATGTTGACATCAATTGATGGGCACTCCATAGCCCGTTGATTATCCTCGTCAATGTGAGACTTTCTCCTTTTTTGTCTTCTCCACACAATCCCCACCATCATATTCTATTCCACCCATAGTGCTATATCCATAGCTCACGCTCATGTATTGCGTGAAGGTTGAAAAAGTTTGAGATTATTTAAGTATGAAACAATTGCTTGGCTTTTCATCGGGGGTATAGAAGTTGGGAACATCTTTGTGTGACGAAAATGAAGCAGAGCCTAACTATATGATTTTGTAGGGATGAACTTTCTTTTGCCATGTTATTTTGAGAAGACACGATTGCTTTGATTAGTATGCTTGAAGTATTATTATTTTTGTGTGAACTTTTGTCTTCAATCTTTCGGATCTGAATATTCGTATCACAATTAAGAAGATTTACATTGAAATTATGCCAAAGTATCACTCCGCATCAAAACTTCTTTTTTATCATTTACCTACTCGAGGACAAGCATGAATTAAGATTGGGGATGCCTGATACGTCTCCAACGTATCTATAATTTTTGATTGCTCCAAGCTACTTTATCTAGTATTTTGGACTATATTGGGCTTTATTTTCCAGTTTTATATTACTTTTGGGACTAACCTATTAACCGGAGGCTCAGCCCAGAATTGCTGTCTTTTTGCCTATTTCAGTATTTCGAAGAAACGGAATATCAAACGGAGTCCAGACAGAATGAAACCTTCGGGATCGTGATTTTCCAACCAAACGTGATCCAGGAGACTTGGACCCTACTCCAAGCAGTGCCAGAGGCGGTCACGAGGGTGGAGGGCGTGCCCCCCTGGGCGCGCCCCCTACCTCGTGGGCCCCCTGATGCTCCACCGACGTACTCCTTCCTCCTATACATACCTACATATCCCCGAACGATCAGAAAAGGAGCCAAAAACCAAATTCCACCGCCGCAACCTTCTGTATCCATGAGATCCCATCTTGGGGCCTGTTCCGGAGCTCCGCCGGAGGGGGCATCCACAACGGAGGGCTTCTACATCATCACCATAGCCCCTCCGATGAAGTGTGAGTAGTTTACTTCAGACCTTCGGGTCCATAGCTAGTAGCTAGATGGCTTCTTCTCTCTTTTTGGATCTCAATACAATGTTCTTCCCCTTTCTTGTGGAGATCAATTCGATGTAATCTTCTTTTTGCGGTGTGTTTGTTGAGATCGATGAATTGTGGGTTTATGATCCAGTATTATCTATGGAAAATATTTGATTCTTCTCTGAATTCTTTTATGTATGATTGAGTTATCTTTGCAAGTCTCTTCGAATTATCCTTTTTGGTTTGCCAACTAGATTGGTAGTTCTTGCAATGGGAGAAGTGCTTAGCTTTGGGTTCAATCTTGCGGTGTCCTTACCCAGTGACAAAAGGGGCAGCAAGGCACATATTGTATTGTTGCCATCAAGGATAACAAGATGGGGTTTTTATCATATTGCATGAATTTATCCCTCTACATCATGTCATCTTTCTTAAGGCGTTACTCTGTTTTTAACTTAATACTCTAGATGTATGCTCGATAGCGGTCGATGAGTGGAGTAATAGAAGTAGATGCAGAATCGTTTTGATCTACTTGTTTTGGACGTGATGCCTATATACATGATCATTGCCTAGATATAATCATAACTATGCTCAATTCTGTCAATTGCTCAACAATAATTTGTTCACCCACCATAGAATACTTATGATCTTGAGAGAAGCCACTAGTGAAACCTATGGCCCCCGGGTCTATTCTCATGATATCAATCTGTATCACTTTATTCACTTGCTTTGTTTTTACTTTGCCTTTACCTTTTACTTTGCATCTATCTACCAAAAATACCAAAAATATTATCTCTATCAGATCTCAGTCTCGTAAGTGACCGTGAAGGGATTGACAACCCCTAAGCGTCGGTTGCGAGTTGCTATCGTTTTGTGTAGGTACGAGGGACTTGTGCGTGGTCTCCTACTGGATTGATACCTTGGTTCTCAAAAACTGAGGGAAATACTTATGCTACTTTGCTGCATCATCCTCTCCTCTTCGGGGAAATCCAACGCAGTGCTCAAGAGGTAGCATGGAACACTGCAATGACTTACAAAATTGGCACCAAGGCATTGAGTGCCATTCTGGAAGCAATGAAACTCGTATGCTCCCCACCTGTTGATTCTTGTTCAGAATATCATCCTAATGACTATTCTAACCTCGAGGAGTCAAAGGCAGATGGCATGTCCTGTTCACCTATCAAGGTGCCTGTTCTAATTTGGCAAGGTTTTATTGATTGCGCGTATCTTGCATATGTTGTCTTGCATTTCTTCTACTTTGTTGCACCACCATATGCTTAGTTTACTCATCATATAACTCGAGATGCCATGCCCATCCATTATCAATACATATTCCATCTGTCGTCATATCATGTTTTTCCACTCAAATGATGTTCTTGTGCATCAGACATCAAAAAGGAAGAGGGTGATTGCCGAACCTGAAGGAGCACCAGCAAAGTCCTTGAAAAACGTGGTGGTGCCAGAGAAATCAGATAGCGCCCCACTTATATTCGCTGTACAACCAATGACACAAAACATAGGACCGACTCCAGCAGACTGTACCCATACTTCACTGGCCACACCACTAGCCCCACCACACAGGACCTGCACTCCAGCAAAAGGTATACCGATTTCATTTGCCATAGCACGAGCCGTACCACAGAAAAATCCCACTCCAGCAAAAATTACAGCAAGTCCACCGGCCGAAGACCTATTCCAACTGCAGAGACGACCAATTCCTGCAGATTGGAACCCCATTCCATTTATTCCCAGTCTAAAAGACAATGCTTTCAATGTTGTTAGGGACTACGTGCATATATTCCCATCATGGGAAGATTATAGTGAAGACAAACACCATTTTCACATCTTCCTGTCCAACTTATGTGTAGGTGCTATTATTCATGGTTATTATTTTCCTGTTTTCTGCTGATCGAACACATCAATGATTTACATTACATTGTTGTAACTAGGTGAGGGTCAATCTGGATAGTCATGACGAGCAAAGCTTGCTTGTGCTTTTCAAGGAAGCATTGCAGCAGTATCGGTGTTACCTGAGGAAATCACACTTTGATGGCAAGTCTATAAACGAATTTCTGGTGAAGTCTCCTGTGCTAAATTTAGAAGACATTGAATGGAAAAATCTTGTTATGCACTGGTCTCGTTCCCAGGATGAGGTACTGTCTATGAAATCACATGACAATTTGAACTTCTACTTTTCCGCATGTGCCTTACGGATCTTTTTTGCAGGAAATTTGCTCGAAGAAGAATTCCGGTTTGAAAAGAACGACAGGATATCGCAAATATGCTGCCCGCTGCTTTGCTCTTGTTAGTACCTGTTGTCCTGTACCACTGTACTTGCATACATACCTGGTTCATTATATGACAGCAGTATGCATGATAGCTTGCTTATCAATTGTTCGCTCCAAATTATCTGATCTGTATGAATGGTTACATTAGTGTAGAATATATCCAATCCCAATGAATTTTTTTAGCTCTGCATTGTTCTTGTAAGTACATGTTGTCCTTTATTAGTGTACTTATATTGACAGGTAGTTGTTCATGTACCATCACTCTGCAGCTTATTTTCCTTTGCCCTCCATTTTCTACACATCAGATCTATATTTACTCTTACCATAAGGTTGGTACTGAAGAAGTTTAGCTGTGCATTGCTCTTGGCTATGCCTTTTGCATATATCACTGCACATACATTTATAGCTACTTGGTTATGTAGCATCACTCTTCATCTTATCTTAAATATTCTCCATTTTCACATCTATATTTACTCTTAACAAAATGTAGAATAAAGGCAATGCTTATGGAGAAGATTCTGTGCTAAACTTCTTGAATTGCCCCCCCATCAGCATGGACAAGGGCTTTATAGAGCCTGTCTTCACTAGTAATGTAAGTTTGTCCTTCTCAAGCCTTCAAACTTTGTTGTGTATATTTTGTTAGGCATGACTGCAACAGCTGTTTATTGTTGGTGTTTGCATCAAATTGCATGTTTAAAGTTTATTATGTAGTTCATAAACAAAAGTTTGTCCTTCTCAATTTAAGTTTTCAATTGTACAACCAAGTTCCTTCTTCATACCATGTAAATTAAACTATACAGAGCAAGTGATCTTCTTTTGCACTGCATGTATGCTTCTGTTCTTCATCCGTAATCCAGTGGTGTGGTGAACCTACCCACTATAGCACAATGTCATATTCTGCAATGTTTTAACTATGAACAATGTCATATCATTCTACTATTATTTAAACCATCTCTTTATTTGCCAATCTGAAATGGGATAAATTGACAGCACACTAACCATTGATACTTATGAGTTCTTGATCTGTAATCCAGTGGTGTCGTGAAGCTGCCAACTCCTTCACAATGTCATTTCCTGCCATGTCTTGACCTGAACAATACCATATTATGTTAATGCAATTTTAAACTGTGTCACTTTATTCGTCAGTAAGAAATGTGATGAATTGTCAGCACTAATACTTTTATGTGCAAAACCTGTCATCTGTCTGCTTGTTTATCTTTCAGAGTGAGGAAGATATAAGTGTTGAACAAGCGCAGTCTCATCATCTTGCTCAGGTGCTTGCGCTACAGCTCCCCAGCAGGGCTAAACTTTCTTGAACTCTATTGAAGTGATGTCGGTTTTGTATATTATTTTGTCAGCGTGTTTATTTGCACTGGTGGCGATCTTTGATGCCCAATGTATGTAATCTACTGTCTGCTTGTGCTTTATTATCATAGTGACGAACTTTGATGCCCAATGGATGTAATATGTCGTAATTTATTTATTGTATAGTCTAGGGTTTTTCTTATTCACGATGCTGCAGTTAGTTTACTATATATATATATATATCCTGTCTTCGCAGTAAACTGACCAAACCGTAAAATTATGGTACATAATCGGGCCGTCATGCAATCACGATGTATGGTCCGCATCATGGGCCTCGTCAAACTGGCCCACTAGTAGATTCGGGCCTTTAATAGGCCGAGTAACCCTCGGCCCTCTTTTCGCAAGAAAACTCAATGGGCTTTTAGGAGGCTGAGAAGTAGGCTGGGCTTGAAACGTGCCGAATAGCTCACGGGCCGACAGCAGCCCGAAATGGACCCTGGCCCATGATTGTGCGAATCAATTCACGGGCTTTTAACAGGCCAAAGTTGTCTCGGTCCTTGTTTGGCCCAATCAGATATCGGCTGCGAGCAGGCCGGATGCAAACCGGGCTGTAGTTAGGCCCAACTATATGACGGGCTTTTAACAGGCCGAAATTAATATAGGGCCAAAATATTAAGTGGGCCCTTAACAGGCCGAAACTAATATCAGGCCGAAATACTAAATGGGCCTTTAGCAAGTGGGCCCAAAAGCATAGCGTCCAGTCAACGGACCGAATCTGATATGGTCCATAATTGAGCCCAAAGCCTCTTAAAGGGCCGGACCTGATCTGGGCCGTGATTTGGCCCAGAAAGTGGGAGGCTTTTAACGGGTCGGATCTTATATGGGCCATTATTAGGCCCGGAACGTGGCAGGCCATTAATGGACCGGATCAAATATGAGCCGACATTTGGCCCAAAACATGGCAGCCAGTTAATGGGCCGGCCTACTATGGTCCACAAAATCTTGTGGGCCTACAGCTGGGCCGGCCCATTAATGTCGGCGAAATCTCGTGGGCCTTTAGCTGGGCTGGCCCATTGTGATCCGCAAGAATTTTGTGGGCCTTTACCTTGGCCGGCCCATTATGGCACACAAAAATCTTGTGGGCCTTTACCTGGGCCAGCCTATTATGGCCCGCGAAATCTTGTGCACCTTTAGCTAGGCCAGCCCATTATAGTCTGCAAAATCTCGCGGGCCTTTAACTGGGTCGGCCCATTATGGTCCAGAAAATCTTGTGGGCCTTTAGTTGGGCCAGCCCATTTAAACTTGATGGGCCGTGCCACGTGTCAACGTATCATGGGCGCCTTCTATCCAATGAGTGGATGACATCTGTCCCAACGATGAGCCGACACATGTTTCCTCCAGCCAATGATAATTTTACACGTGGAAATTTCCCATTGGTCGGGGCTGTTAACGGGTTATCGGATCCAAAATCCGACCCGATAGCTTAACAGCGTTCCGTTATGGTGGATGCCACGTGTCGGTTACCCTTGACGAAAGCACTTCTGTGACGCACGATTTATCGTCATGGAAGTGGACACTTCCGTGATGATAATTTTGGTAATGTCATGGAACACTTCTACGACAGCACATGTACGACTATCTTGATTCTGTCATAAATTTGTCATGGATGTACATGCATGATAAAAAACGTGACCTACTGTGACAAACACGTATCACCACGAAAGTGTATTTTTTTGTAGTGGTAGTAGTTATAGCATGAAATATGAACTCTTAATTATGAACATGGAAATATAATAATACAATATTGTTGCCTCTAGGGCATATTTCCAACAGTCTCCCACTTGCACTAGAGTCAATAATCTAGTTAACACATTTTCTTTTATAGCAATGGCAATCCTATGTTTGTCCATGCGTTGCTTGTGGTATATCCTTCGTCCTATCTAATCTTGATAGCTTCAGATCCGTGTGTATCATTTGCATATTTATGTATCTAACATGCTTTCACAAGAATTCATAATTTATGTGAGACAAGCTTTGTATATATTGAATCACTAGTAGAACCTTTGATTCCTTTGATCGAGTTTATGGAAGCAATATTGAGAACAATGTTCCATTTGCACAATCATCTAGAAACCATGCCAAGTTCATAAATTAGCATTTGATTCATCACCCTCTATTGTTGCTTCTAAAGCGACAATATACTCATCCTTATGTTATAGAATTCACCATAGTAACTTTCTTAGATCAATTCCAACTTACCGTGCCACCATAAATCATCTTAATTGAAACCAAAAATCACTTGGAGTAACGACGGAGATTTTATTGATGTACTACTTACAACGAGATTGTATTGATGTAACTCCTTACATCAATCTCTTCAGCTTCTCCATATGCACAAGACATGTCATGAGTACTTGACGACACTTTCACTATTGTCCTATGATCAACAATTTGATCATCCTGGTAACTTTACTCACAATTTACTTGAAGTACTAGACATATCTCGTTGTTTACATACCATGGAATGTATTTATCACAAGTGTGATTGAAATCACATATTTTGCTCATCAGTATTTCAGAATACCGATTCTTGCTTAAAACTCATTCCATCTGACTTTGACAAGAAATTCTTCTTGCCTATTTCATACTAAACTGCTTAGTATTTTGTCAATATATATTTTGGATAAGCCCGATTAGACACTACTATATCCATAAATCATTATGCGTAATACTAGGACTATATATTGCTTAAGTACTTTACTGAAAACTAGTTTCAATAAAGTCTTAATCCCGTGTCAAACAACTTATGTTATTTCCAATCAATAATATGTCATGCACATATAGTGTTTAGAAATATTACCATGCTCCCACTTACTTTCTTGTAATTACAAGCATCTTCACTTTCCTCGATGAAATCATTCTTTGACCGTTTCATCGGTACAAAGATTCTAACTCCACTATGCTTGCTTTAGATCATTATAGGATCTCTTAAAGTTCGCACACTTACTATCATCCTCTGGATCAACAAAATCACCTTGGACCGTATCAAATATACAACCTTGGTTCTATTTCCATCTCATGGGAATCATTTTGACATCCATCTATTATATCTCATAATTGAACTATATAGTAATTGCTAGTTTAACCCAAACTAATTTTAAGTATTGCTATGGTGAGACAATCCCATTATAGTCAACTCTTTGATATATTCATAAACTATTTGTAACAAATGAAGCATTATAAAACATTTTTATCTCAGATTAAGTCTTCCGAAGGGTTCATCAAGTTATAAGCTTGATTTATGTGTATGGATACTATCTCAGATTAAGTTGGCATATAGCCAATCTACAATGTTAGGGCACATCAACACTTCTTTGTGTATTATAGGTTCATTGTTTATTCAACAATATTTCGTCAGCACACCACAAAGGTCTGCATGAATTTTCTCAACCTACATAGTTTAGCTACAAGTTTGACCAAAGTCTCTATATCTTATGTAGAGGCTTTCATATCAGCCATGGTAGGAAATTCTAGAATTACTTCCAGCGTTTCTTTTCTTTGACCTGATCACAAAGATTCTGCAATCTTGTCGAGTTGCACTGTCCACCCACTCACTCTTTTTCAGAAAACATTTTCTTCAAAAATTTCCACACTTTGTGGCAAAACATTTTGCCTCGCGTAGTGATAGAGGAATAATCAATCATTTGGTATAACCTACAAAGTATCACTTATTTCAACAAATTTGATGGCGCTCTTTTCAATGTAAAAGTCTCTAAAGCATCACATTAAAAAGTATATTGGCAAAATAATCAATGTCATCTTTGATCTCACCATGTCATACATAGCTTGAGTACATCTACTCAAAACATTCTACTCTTAGTAATGTTTTGGGAAGTGCACACTATAAATTCATTGCACAACTCATCAGACATTCGCTAAATTTGTAACTCAAATATGTCTTTCTGCAATCTAATTGTGGCTTTTACATTGAAAAGAATTCTACTTCATTCTGGAAAAAACCTTTCGAAACATTCCAAATGATCTAGACTTATGTCTCATTAAATATAAATATCTACTTGAGCCATCCTTGAAGATAGATAAATCCACTGCTTGCAACAACAATTAGTGGACTACAAACATCAATATGCATGTTCTAATTATTTTGTTGCTCGTTCTTTATGGCATGTGAACGGTATTTATTTTAATTTACTATTTGGACAAAAGTTGCAAGTGTCAAATGATTTTATAATCATATGACTTCGAAATCCATCACTATGGAATTTATCCATGCTAGTTTCTCCAATGTGACTAAATGCAGTGCCACACATATGTGGTATTATTTTAGTTTTGCGATATTTAGCGTCAGTGTGATGGATGTTCAATTTTATCATCAATATTCATAACATACATCTTATTAACAATATGAGTATGGCCTTTTGTTCATAAAATTGAAACAACTATTGTTCTCTCATCAACAACCTTGTTGCAACTTCTATGAAATGGGCTAGAGTGTACAAAACTCTAAAACGAATTATAACAATAAATACAAAGGAAATACACTAATGGGAAATATTGTAACTTTTACAATGTTTCCATCAAAATTTTAACCTAATTATTTGTTGGTATTTTAGGCCCTTCGTAGTTTCTTACAATGATATGTAGTCGAGCCGATATCCTTGTGATCAACTTTTAACCACAATACCGAAGAATTAATGATCAATAAATTGATCATATTTCTCAAGAACTACACTTTACTTGACCAACCATCTCTACATCTTATAACTTTTACGACATTCATACCTGAGATGGACATACCACTCTTCTTTTCTTTATGCCTTTTTACTTCTTGTAGTTTTACTTCAAATATTTATCCTGCTCACAGAAGAAGCATCCAACTTTAAGAGTGGCTTGAGCCCCGAACTTCCCTAGGCCCTTAAGTCTCATTACATCCTTCGGATTTGTTCTTTCTCTTTAAGTCCTCACCATCAACACATGACTGGTGTTCTTCCGGACCCTATATATTTTAGTCTTAAACATAGTTCAACATTTCACTAGAACTTGCAAACAAACTCTTCTTTAGATATCACATATCTTTCAGCCTTTGTTTGTCTCTGAAAAAATTGTCAGTATCAAGAATATGACATGACTATCCCAAACATTTGAAGTTCGGGCTTCTCGAAAGCAAGTAGACCGTAATGTAATTCTAGCCTTTTGGATCAAAGGACGTGAGTCTCAACATCCATAGTATCAATAGGAGAGTACTGCAAGCATGCAATAGAAACAATTTTCTCGACACTCTAGAGGACGATCCTCTCAATCATAAGGATTTAACCAGATAAATAATATCTAACCAATCTCAACAACAAAGGTGGAACCTTGGACCATAATTCCACAACTAGAATGCAAACTAGACATAGATATTGTTCAAATTAATTTGCACTAGTGTTTTAAATAAATTTTAATATAAAGTGCACTCCCACTCAAATTAATATCTCTCATAATTGAAAGTGAGGACTCAAGATCCTGATCTCATTCACACCCATGGATGGTAGCATCTCATATGATGTGAATTTCAACCGGTAGGCAATCTTTTACCGGTCATATCACCATATGACTCTTGTTCATCTTTTGATGCTTTGCGCTCTGAACTCATAACTTATTTGTGGCACTGCCGTTTGGGTCATATCGGTGTAAAGCGCATGAAGAAACTCCATAAATATGGATTTTTGGAATCACTTGGTTATGAATCATTTGGTGCTTGCAAATCGTGCCTTTTGGGCAAGATGACTAAAACTCCGTTCGCTGGAACAATGGAATGAGCTACTGACTTGTTGGAAATAATACATACCGATGTATGCAGACCAATGAGTATTAAGGCTCGTGGCGGGTATCGTTATTTTTTGACCTTCACAGATGATTTGAGCAGATATGGGTATATCTACTTGATGAAACATAAGTCTGAAACAGTTGAAAGGTTCAAAGAATTTAGAAGTGGAAAATCATCGTAACAAGAAAATAAGGTTTCTGTGATCTGATCATGGAGATGAATATTTGAGTTACGAGTTTGGCCTTCAGTTAAAATAATGTGGAATAGTTTCACAAACTCATGCCACCTGGAACACCACAGCACAACGGTGTGTCCGAACGTCATAACCGCACTTTATTTGATATGGTGCGATCAATGATGTCTCTTACCGATGTACCAATATCGTTTTGGGGTTATGCATTAGAGATAGCTGCATTCACGTTAAATAGGGCACCATCTAAATCCGTTGAGACGACAGCATATGAACTATGCTTTAGCAATGAACCTAAGCTGTCATTTCTTAAAGTTTGGAATTGCGATGCTTATTTGAAAAAGTTTCAACCTGATAAGCTCGAACCCAAATTGGAGAAATGCGTCTTCATAGGGTACCCAAAGGAGACTGTTGGGTACACCTTCTAATCACAGATCTGAAGGCAGAATATTCGTTGCTAAGAATGGATCCTTTCTAGAGAAGGAGTTTCTCTCGAAAGAAGTGAGTGGGAGAAAAGTAGAACTTGATGAGGTAATAGTACCGTCTCCCAAATTGGAAAATAGTTCATCACTGAAATCAATTCCAGTGATGCCTACACCAATTAGTGAGGAATCTAATGATGATGATCATGAAACTTCAAATCAAGTTACTACAGAACCTCATAGGTCTTCCAAAGTACGGTCCGCACCAGAGTGGTACGGTAATCCTATTCTGGAAGTCATGTTGCTAGACCATGATAAACCTACGAACTATGAGGAAGCGATGATGAGCCCAGATTCCGCGAAATGGTTTGAGGCCATGAAATCTGAGATGGGATCCATGTATGAGAACAAAGTGTGGACTTTGGCGGACTTGCCCGATGATCGGCAAGCCATACATAAATGGATCTTCAAGAGGAAGACGAACATTGATAGTAGTGTTACTATATACAAAACTCGACTTGTTGCGAAAGGTTTCGACAAATTCAAGGGGTTGACTACGATGAGACCTTCTCACCCGTAGTGATGCTTAAGTCTGTCCAAATCATGTTAGCAATTGCCGCATTTTATGATTATGAAATTTGGCAAATGGATGTCAAAACTGCATTCCTGAATGGATTTCTGGAAGAAGAGTTGTATATGATGCAACCTGAAGGTTTTGTCGATCCGAAAGGTGCTAACAAAGTGTGCAAGCTCCAGCGATCCATTTATGGACTGGTGCAAGCCTCTTGGAGTTGGAATAAACGCTTTGATAGTGTGATAAAAGCATATGGTTTTATATAGACTTCTGGAGAAGCCTGTATTTACAAGAAAGTGAGTGGGAGCTCTGTAGGATTTCTGATATTATATGTGGACGACATATTGTTGATTGGAAATGACATAGAATTTCCAGATAGCATAAAAGGATACTTGAATAAAAGTTTTTCAATGAAAGACCTCGGTGAAGCCGCTTACACATTGAGCATCAAGATCTATAAAGATAGATCAAGACGCTTGAGAAGATTTTTCAATGAGTACATACCTTGATAAGTTTTTGAAGTAGTTCAAAATGGAACAGTCAAAGAAGGAGTTCTTGCCTATTTTGCAAGGTGTGAAGTTGAGTAAGACTCAAAACCCTACCATGGCAGAAAAAAGAAAGAGGATGAAAAGTCATTTCCTATGCCCCAGTCATAGGTTCTATAAAGTATGCTATGTTGTGTACCAAACCTATTGTATACTTTGTTCTGAGTTTGGCAAGGGAGTACAATTTTGATCTAAGAGTAGATCACTGGACAACGGTCAAGAATATCCTTAGTGAGGACTAAGAAAAAATTTCTCGATTATGGAGGTGATAAAAGAGCCCGTCGTAAAGAGTTACATCGGTGCAAGCTTTTACACCGATCCAGATGACTCTAAGTCTCAATCTGGATACATACTGAAAGTGGGAGAAATTAGCTAGAGTAGCTCCATGCAGAGCATTGTAGACATAGAATATTTACAAAATACATACGACTCTTAATGTGACAGACCTGTTGTCTAAACTTCTCTCACGAGCAAAACATGATCATACCTTAGTACTCTTTGGTTGTTAAACACATAGCGATGTGAACTAGATTATTGACTCTAGTAAAACCCTTTGGGTGTTGATCACATGACGATGTGAACTATGGGTATTAATCACATACAAATGTGAATATTGGTGTTAAATCACATGGTGATGTGAACTAGATTATTGACTCTAGTGCAAGTGGGAGACTGAAGGAAATATGCCCTAGAGGCAATAATAAAGTTATTATTTATTTCCTTATTTCATGATAAATGTTTATTATTTATGCTAGAATTGTATTAACCGGAAACTTAGTACATGTGTGAATACATAGACACAACATAATGTCACTAGTATGCCTCTACTTGACTAGCTCGTTGAATCAAAGATGGTTAAGTTTCCTAGCCATAAACATGAGTTGTCATTTGATTAACGGGATCACATCATTAGAGAATGATGTGATTGACTTGACCCATTCCGTTAGCTTAGCACTTGATCGCTTAGTATGTTGCTATTGCTTTCTTCATGACTTATACATGTTCCTATGACTATAAGATTATCCAACTCCCGTTTACCGGAGGAACACTTTGTGTGCTACCAAACATCACAACGTAACTGGGTGATTATAAAGGTGCTCTACAGGTGTCTCCGAAGGTACTTGTTGAGTTGGCATATTTTGAGATTAGAATTTGTCACTCCGATTGTCGGAGAGGTATCTCTGGGCCTTCTCGTGTACATCACTATAAGCCTTGCAAGCAATGTGACTAATGAGTTAGTTGTGGGATGATGCATTACATAATGAGTAAAGAGACTTGCCGGTAACGAGATTGAAATCGGTATTGAGATACCGACGATCGAACCTCAAGCAAGTAAACAAGGACAAAGGGAACAACGTATGTTGTTATGCGGTTTGATCGATAAAAGATCTTCGCAAAATATGTGGGAGCCAATATGAGCATCCAGGTTCCACTATTGGTTATTGACCAGAGACGTGTCTTGGTCATGTCTACATAGTTCTCGAACCCGTAGGGTCCGCACGCTTAAAGTTCGATGACGGTTATATTATGAGTTTATGTGTTTTGATTTACCGAAGGTAGTTCGGAGTCCCGGATGAGATCGGGGACATGACGAGGAGTCTCGAAATAGTCGAGATGTAAAGATCGATATATTGGACGACTATATTCGGACTTCGGAAAGGTTTCGAGTGATTCGGGTATTTTTCGGAGTACCGGAGAGTTACAGGAATTCTTCGGGGAGTATATGGGCCTTATTGGGCCATACGGGAATAGAGGAGAGAGGCTAAAAGGAAGGAGGCGCCCCCCTCTGGTCCAAATTGGACAAGGGGTGCAGCCCCCTTTTCCTTCTCCCTCTCCCCTCTTTCCTTCTCTCCTACTCCGGAAAGGAAAGGGGAATCCTACTAGGACTTGGGAGTCCTAGCAGGACTCCCCGCACTTGGCACGCCCCCTCCTAGACCGGCCGCCTTCCCCCTTGCTCCTTTATATATGGGTGCAGGGGGCACCTCTAAACACAACAATTGATCCTTGAGATCTATTTGCCGTGTGAAGTGCCCCCCTCCACCGTATTCCACCTCAGTAATATCGTAGCAGTGCTTAGGCGAAGCCCTGCATCGGTAGAACATCATTATCGTCACCACGCCGTCGTGCTGATGGAACTCTCCCTCGAAGCTCGACTGGTTTGGAGTTCGAGGGACGTCATCGAGCTGAACATGTGCTGAACTTGGAGGTGCTGTGCGTTCGGTACTTGATCGGTCGGATCGTGAAGATGTATGACTACGTCAACCGCGTTGTGCTAACACTTCCACTTTCGGTTGATGTGGGTACGTGGACACACTCTACCCTCTCGTTGCTATGCATCACCATGATCTTGCGTGTGCGTAGGAAAATTTTGAAATTACTATGTTCCCCAACAGGGGCCTGTCGCTCCACCTCCTAAGAGAGGCCGCGGTCGCCCCCGCAAGCATCCCGCAGCTCCCACGGCGGCCCCCAGGGGGCGCGGGCGCGCACCCCCCTAGAGCCGTCACTCCTCTTGGTGCCTGCGATGGCACCTCTTCTCGCGGCAGGGGCCACCGGCTTCGGAGCAGCCCCCATGACGAAGGGGGCGCATCGTGATCGTGCGCCCACCTCAGCCGCACTTCTCTTCGCTAGACGTGCTCCCTGAATTTGTGGTGTGGTCGGAGAGCCCGGCCGGCATCTCGCTCCAGCTTCTGTGTTCTTTCTCTGGCGAGCTTCCTTCCTCGGGGCTTGATGGTCTCTGGCTTCAGGTCGACGGTTGCTACAGTAGAGCTTCATGGGTTGGTGCCGAGGTCGCCGCCTCCGGTAGCATGGTCCTGACCCATGGCTGGCAGACCTTCGCTCGCGCTCATGGCCTGGGCGGAAGGTGCACCCTCTACGTGAGGGTGTTCAGGGAGGACGGCCGCCGCGTGGGGTGCTGCCCGGAGGATGGCAGCGACGACGATGGTGGCGACGACGAGCTTGGTCTTGGCGACGCGCGCTCCTCCTCCCGCGACGGCAGCTCTTCCTCGGATGAGAGCTCGAGTATTGGCGGCTACGACCGGCCCCCACGTCGTTGTGCTCGGGTCGAGGACGTCGGTGGTTCGTCCCACCGCGGCGTCCCGGTGAAGCTGGAGAGGAGTCCTGCGTGAGGCTGGGGGCCGGCAAACTTGGACTCAAGGCTAGCGGCCCCAGGTCACCTATGGGAGAACTGGTGAAACGCCGGGCCACCTTGAGGCACTTCTTGAGGATGCGGCACTGGTGCCGAGCTCGTACGCCTTCGAGCCCTCTTTGTTTTGCCTTTCCTTTCTCCTGTAATTCGAAAAAAAAGATGTACCCTGCGGGGGCGTGTAATGAACTATGGCAGTTATGCCCTTTATGCTATGCTTGCTATCTTGATGCTGTCTTGTAATGTTTGCGATCTGAGTGAGTTAAGGTGGGGAAGGTTAGCTTGGTGTGTGTAGTAGTTCTCCACCTCACGAAAACTTGGCCTCAGGTACTTGACGGGGCCCCCTTTCTCGGGGAGCCTTGGGTGCAGCCCCCGGAAGACGCCTTGGGCTCTCAGGAGCCGCGGCAGGGCTGTCTTTGAAGGAAGAGAAAACTGACGAGCGACTCACTCCACTCCACGCGAGCCCCCTGCCATAGATTAGTCGGACTTGATGCACCGCGTTGCGCTGTCTGGGGGACACGGACATCGGGGGTGTTGGTGCCCGTGAGCTTGATCGAGGGCTCCTCGCGAGGATGAAGCCAAAGTACCAGGGTTCGGCGTAGTGCATGTGCGCGAGGGCAGGCCCAAGGCGCACACACATACCTAGCCCCACGCGCGAGGCGCGTGAGAAGAAGTGGCGGGTGACTGCCACCTCTCTCAAGCCCTTAGGCCAAAAATGCTCAGGAGAAGGAAACAACTCGAGCAACCGGGGTTCGAAAATACCAAATCCATTCAAAGGTTACTAAAAAACTACAAGCAACTACGGAAAGCAAATGAAGAGCCGCGTCCGACACCTAATCTACTCTTCTCACCAGCATGGAGCTAAGTGCTGCCACTAAGACGTGGGAGGGAGCCCCCATGAGGCCCCAGGGCGACTCTTAGGAGACTCCGGGGCGTGTACAACCCCACTCATTATTACGTGAGAGTGTCACGAGCGGAGACCTTCACAGGTGGGAGCCTTGCTTCATAGGCCAGAGCCTTTCTTCAGGGGCCAAGGCTTGATTAATGAACCTACAAAATCCCTCGAATTGGATCTAACTAAATCCAGGTATTGTGGACATTCCCTCGTTTCCATTCCGGAGCAGATGTTCCAAGCGTTCTGGATGGGGACCCCGTCCTGTGTCTCCAAGCGCGCGGTGCCAGGTCTGGAGACACGGGCAATCCTAAACAGGCCCTCCAACATGGGAGAGAGCTTGTGCAGCCCCTCCATGGAGAGCACCCGCCTCAGGACGAGGTCGCCCACCTCTAACGTCCTGGGGCGTACGCCGCAGCAGTGGTACCACCGCAGCGCCTGCTGGTACCTCGCCACCCGGAGCGAGGCTTGACGGCTGATGTCTACTACACAACCTTCTTCTTGTAGACGTTGTTGGGCCTGCAAGTGCACAGGTTTGTAGGACAGTAGCAAATTTCCCTCAAGTGGATGACCTAAGGTTTATCAATCCGTGGGAGGCGTAGGATGAAGATGGTCTCTCTCAAACAACCCTGCAACCAAATAACAAAGAGTCTCTTGTGTCCCCAACACACCCAATACAATGGAAAATTGTATAGGTGCACTAGTTCGGCAAAGAGATGGTGATACAAATGCAATATGGATGGTAGATATAGGTATTTGTAATCTGAAATAATAAAAACAGCAAGGTAACTAATGATAAAAGTGAGCGTAAACGTTATTGCAATGATAGGAAACAAGGCCTAGGGTTCATACTTTCACTAGTGCAAGTTCTCTCAACAATAATAACATAGATAGATCATATAACAATCCCTCAACATGCAACAAAGAGTCACTCCAAAGCCACTAATAGCGGAGAACAAATGTAGAGATTATGGTAGGGTACGAAAGCACCTCAAAGTTATTCTTTCATATCGACTATTCAAGAGTTGGTACTAGAATAACACCTTAAGACACAAATTAGCCAAAACCCTAATGTCACCTAGATACTCCATTGTCACCTCAAGTATCCGTGGGCATGATTATACGATATGCATCACACAATCTCAAATTCATCCAACCAACACAAAGTACTTCAAAGAGTGCCCCAAAGCTTCTACGGGAGAGTCAAGAAAACGTGTGCCAACCCCTATGCATAGGTTCATGGGCGGAACCCGCAAGTTGGTCACCAAAACATACATCAAGTGGCACGTGATATCCCATTGTCACCACAGATAAACACGACAAGACATACATCAAGTGTTCTCAAATCAAAGACTCAATCCGATAAGATAACTTCAAGAGGGAAACTCAATTCATCACAAGAGAGTAGTGGGGGGAGAAACATCATAAGATCGAACTATAATAACAAAGCTCGCAATACATCAAGATCGTGCCATAGAGAGAACACGAGAGAGAGAGAGAGAGAGAGAGAGAGAGAGAGAGAGATCAAACACATAGCTACTGGTATATACCCTCAGCCCCGAGGGTGAATGTCGGTGTCAAAAACGGCGGATCTCGGGTAGGGGGTCCCGAACTGTGCGTCTAGGCGGATGGTAACAGGAGACAAGGGACACGATGTTTTTACCCAGGTTCGGGCCCTCTCGATGGAGGTAAAACCCTACTCCTGCTTGATTTATATTGATGATATGGGTAGTACAAGAGTGGATCTACCACGAGATCAAGGAGGCTAAACCCTAGAAGCTAGCCTATGCTATGATTGTTGTAATGGTTGTGTTATCCTACGGACTAAAACCCTCCAGTTTATATAGACACCGGAGAGGGCTAGGGTTACACAGAGTCGGTTACAATGGTAGGAGATCTACATATCCGTATCGCCAAGCTTGCCTTCCACACCAAGGAAAGTCCCATCCGGACACGGGACGAAGTCTTCAATCTTGTATCTTCATAGTCTTGGAGTCCGGCTGACGATGATAATCCGGCTGTCCGGACACCCCCTAGTCCAGGACTCCCTCAGTGAACTACTCCCTCCTCGTCATGGAGAGCGCCGGGATGATGAAGATGGCCACCGGTGATGGGTTCCCCCTCGGGCAGGGTGCCAGAACGGGCTCCCAAGAGGTTTTTGGTGGCTGCAGAGGCTTGCGGCGGTGGAACTCCCGGTCTATCTTCTCCATGGATGTTTTTAGGGTACGTGGGACTATATAGGCGAAAGAAGTCGGTCGGGGGGTGCTCGAGGGGCCCACGAGACAGGGGGGCGTGCCCAGTAGGGGGGCGCCCCCCTATCTTGTGGCCTCCTCGAGGATCTTCTGACATGAACTCCAAGTCTCCAGGATCATATTCTTCCAAAAAATCACGCTGCCGAAGGTTTCATTCCGTTTGGACTCCGTTTGATATTCCTTTTCTTCGAAATACTGAAACATGCAATAGAACAGCAATACGGGCTGGGCCTTCGGTTAGTAGGCTAGTCCCAAAAATGATAAGAATGTGTAAAATAAAACCCATAAACATCCAAAAGGGGTAATATAATAGCATGGATCAATAAAAAATTATAGATATGTTGGAGACGTATCAAGTATCCCCAAGCTTAATTCCTGCTCGTCCTCGAGTAGGTAAATGATAAAAAAGGAATTTTTGATGTGGAATGCTACCTAGCATAATTCTCAATGTATTTTTCTTTATTGTGGCATGAATGTTCAGATCCAAATGATACAAAATAAAAGTTCATATTAACATGAAAATGGTGATACTTCAAGCATACTTATCAAAGTAATCATGTCTTCTCAAAATAACATGGCCAAAGAAAGTTATCCCTACAAAATCATATAGTCTGACTGTTGCTCTATCTTCATCACACTAAGTATTTAATCATGCACAACCCCGATGACAAAACAAGCAACTGTTTCATGCTTTAATAATCTCAAACTCTTTCAACTTTCACGCAATACATGAGCATGAGCCATGGACATAGCACTATATGTGGAATAGGATGGTGGTTGTGGAGAAGGCAAAAAGGAGAAGATAGTCTCACATCAACTAGGCTTATCAACGGGCTATGGAGATGCCCATTAATAGATATCAATGTGAGTGATTAGGGATTGCCATGCAATGGATGCACTAGAGCTATAAGTATATGAAAGCTCAACAAAAGAAACTAAGTGGGTGTGCATCCAACTTGCTTGCTCACGAAGACCTAGGGCATTTTGAGGAAGCCCATGATTGGAATATACAAGCCAAGTTCTATAATGAAAAATTCCCACTAGTATATGAAAGTGACAATATAGGAGACTCTCTATCATGGAGATCATGGTGCTACTTTGAAGCACAAGTGTGGAAAAAGAGATAGTAGCATTGTCCCTTCTCTCTTTTTCTCTCATTTTCTTTTTTTTTCTTTTTTTTCTTTTTCTCTCTTTTTTCTTTTGGCCTTTCCTTTTTTTTCTTTTTAGCCTTTTTTTGTAAAGTCCGAAGTCTCATCCCGACTTGTGGGGGAATCATAGTCTCCATCATCCTTTCCTCACTGGGACAATGCTCTAATAATGAAGATCATCACACTTTTATGGATTTACAACTCAAGAATTACAACTCAAAGCTAGAACAAGATATGACTCTATATGAATGCCTCCGGCGGTGTACCGGGATATGCAATGAATCAAGAGCGACATGTATGAAGATTATGAAGGTGGCCTTGCCACAAATACGATGTCAACTACATGATCATGCAAAGAGCAATCTGACGAAGGTAATGCGTGTCATATGAATGGAATGGTGGAAAGTTGCATGGCAATATATCTCGGAATGGCTATGGAAATGCCATAATAGGTAGGTATGGTGGCTGTTTTGAGGAAGGTAATGGTGGGTGTATGGTACTGGCGAAAGCTGCACGGCACAAGAGAGGCTAGCAATGGTGGAAGGGTGAGGTGCGTATAATCCATGGACTCAACATTAGTCAAAAGAACTCATGTACTTGTTGCAAAAATCTAGAAGTCATCAAAAACCAAAGCACTACGCGCATGCTCCTATGGGGATAGATTGGTAGGAAAAGACCATCGCTCGTCCCCGAGCGCCACTCATAAGGAAGACAATCAATAAATAAAATTGTTCTCCAACTTCATCACAAAGGGGTTCACCATACGTGCATGCTACGGGAATCACAACCCTCAACACAAGTATTTTTCATAATCACCTCAACTAGCATGACTTTAATATCACTACCTCCATATCTCAAAACAATTATCAAGCATCAAATTGATCATCACATCCAATTCACTTTCTATGATAGTTTTTATTATACCCAACTTGGATGCTCATCATTCTAGGACCAACTTTGTAACCATAGAAAATACCATGCTTTTATAAAAGAATCTCCAAATAATATAAGTGAAGCATGAGAGACTAGCAATTTCTACAAAATATAACCACCGCCATGCTCTAAAAGATATAAGTGATGCACTAGAGCAAATGACAAACTACTCCGAAAGATATAAGTGAAGATCAATGAGTAGTCGAATAATTGTGCAACTATGTGAAGACTCTCTAACATTAAGGAATTTCAGATCTTGGTATTTTATTCAAACAGCAAGCAAATCAAAACAAAATGACATTGCAAGGATAGCACAACTCATGTGAAGAAGCAAAAACTTAGGTTCAACCGATACTAACCGATAGTTGTTGAAGAAGAAAGGTGGGATGCCTACCGGGCATCCCCAAGCTTAGATGCTTGAGACTTCTTGAAATATTATCTTGGGGTGCCATGTGCATCCCCAAGCTTGAACTTTTGTGTCTCCTTAATTCCTCTAATATCATGGTTTCTCTTTTTATCAAAAGCTTCATCCACACCAAACACAACAAGAACTCGTGAGAGAGGTTAGTATAAACCAATGCAAAACCTTATCATTTTCTACTGTAACAAATCACTAAAATTATTATTAAACATTGCATACTAAATGCCTCTGCATATTTAATACTCTTATCCTCAAATAGAATCATTAAACAAGCAAACATATGCAAACAATGCAAACATAACAGCAATCTGCCAAAACAGTACAGTCTGTAAAGAATGCAAGATTCATCATACTTACCTAACTCCAAAAATTATGAAATAAAATTCCTACTGTAGTAAATTTATCAGATCTCACTATTCAAAAAGTTTGAACATTATATCGTTCTCTGATTTTTCTAGGGAATTTTTGCAACAGCGTTAAACTTTCTGTTTTCAAACAGCATCATGTGTACTAGCAAAATAAGCATGGTAAAGGCTATCCTTGACAATTTTATTGAAACTAAAGATGCAAAAAATTATTCTAAATAACAGCAAGCAAATACTAACAAAAGAAAATGATGCTCCAAGCCAAACACATATCATGTGGTGAATAAAAATATAGCTCCAAGTAAAGTTACCGATGAGTGAGGACGAAAGAGGGGATGCCATCTGGGGCATCCCCAAGCTTAGGCTTTTGGCTATTCTTGAATATTATCTTGGGGTGCCTTGGGCATCCCCAAGCTTAGGCTCTTTCCACTCCTTATTCTATAGTACATCGAATCTTTACCCAAAACATGAAAACTCCACAACACAAAACTCAACAGAAAACTTGTAAGCTCCGTTAGTATAATAAAATAAAACCACCACTTAGGTACTGTAATGAACTCATTCTAAATTCATATTGGTGTAGTATCTACTGTACTCCAACTTCTCTATTGTTCATACCCTTTGATACTACTCATAGATTCATTAAAATAAGCAAACAACGCATAGAAAACAGAATCTGTCAAAAACAGAACAGTCTGTATTAATCTGTATCAAACGTATACTTCTGGAACTCCAACAATCCTACCGAATTAGGAAGTCCTAAGCAATTTGTGTACCAATCCATATCAAAAATAATCAGATCAAGAGCACGTTTATGTGAATTAACAAAACGAATTTACTGAATGCAAAAGTTTCTGATTTTCAGCAGGATCAACACAACTATCACCAAAAGCCATCCTAAAGGTCTTACTTGGCACTTTATTGAAACAAAAGCTTATAAAACAAGATTACTACAGTAGCATAATCATGTGGACACACAAAACAGTAAAGGTAAATATTGGGTTGTCTCCCAACAAGCGCTTTTCTTTAATGCCTTTCTAGCTAGGCATGATGATGACAATGATGTTCACATAAAAGATAAGAATTGAAACATAATGGGAGCATCATGAAGCATATGACTAGTACATTTAAGTCTAACTCACTTCCTGTGCATAGGGATTTTGTGATCAAACAACTTATGGGAACAATAATCAATTAGCATAGGAAGGTAAACCAAGCATAGCTTCAAAATTTTAAGCACATAGAGAGGAAACTTGATATTATTGCAATTCCTACAAGCATATATTCCTCCCTCATAATAATGTTCAGTAGCATCATGAATGAATTCAACAATATAACCAGCACCTAAAGCATTCTTTTCATGATCTACAAGCATAGAACATTTACTACTCTCCACAAAAGCAAAATTCTTCTCATGAATAATAGTGGGAGGAAACTCAACAAAATAATTAGCATGTGAGGCATAATCCAATTGAAAGCTAAAATCATGATGAAAAGTTTCATGGTTATCATTATTCCTAATAGCATACAAGTCATCACAATAATCATCATAGATTGCAACTTTGTTCTCATAATCAATTGGAACCTCTTCCGAAATAGTGGAATCATCACTAAATAAAGTTGACACTCTTCCAAACCCACTTTCATCAATATAATCATCATAAATAGGAGGCATGCTATCCTCAAAATAAATTTGCTCATCAAAACTTGGGGGATTAAAAATATCATATTCATCAAACATAGCTTTCCCAAGCTTGTGGCTTTGCATATCATTAGCATCATGGATATTCAAGGAATTCATACTAACAACATTGCAATCATGCTCATCATTCAAAGATTTAGTATCAAACATTCTATAGATTTATTCTTCTAGCACTTGAGCACAATTTTCCTTTTTTATCATACTCATGAAAGATATTAAAAAGATGAAGCATATGAGACAAACATAACTCCATTTTTCTGTAGTTTTCTTTTATAAACTAAACTAGTGATAAAACAAGAAACAAAAAGATTGGATTGGAAGATCTAAAGATATACCTTCAAGCACTCACCTCCCCGGCAACGGTGCCAGAAAAGAGCTTGATGTCTACTACAAAACCTTCTTCTTGTAGACGTTTTTGGGCCTGCAAGTGCACATGTTTGTAGGACAGTAGAAAATTTCCCTCAAGTGGATGACCTAAGGTTTATCAATCCGTGGGAGGCGTAGGATGAAGATGGTCTCTCTCAAACAACCCTGCAACCAAATAACAAAGAGTCTCTTGTGTCCCCAACACACCCAATACAATGGCAAATTGTATAGGTGCACTAGTTCGGCGAAGAGATGGTGATACAAGTGCAATATGGATGGTAGATATAGGTATTTGTAATCTGAAATAATAAAAACAGCAAGGTAACTAATGATAAAAGTGAGCGTAAACGGTATTGCAATGATAGGAAACAAGGCCTAGGGTTCATACTTTCACTAGTGCTAGTTCTCTCAACAATAATAACATAGATATATCATATAACAATTCCTCAACATGCAACAAAGAGTCACTCGAAAGCCACTAATAGCGGAGAACAAACGTAGAGATTATGGTAGGGTACGAAACCACCTCAAAGTTATTCTTTCGGATCGATCTATTCAACAGTTCGTACTAGAATAACACCTTAAGACACAAATCAACCAAAACCCTAATGTCACCTAGATACTCCATTGTCACCTCAAGTATCCGTGGGCATGATTATACGATATGCATCACACAATCTCAAATTCATCCAACCAACACAAAGTACTTCAAAGAGTGCCCCAAAGCTTCTACCGGAGAGTCAAGAAAACGTGTGCCAACCCCTATGCATAGGTTCATGGGCGGAACCCGCAAGTTGGTCACCAAAACATACATCAAGTGGCATGTGATATCCCATTGTCACCACAGATAAACACGGCAAGACATACATCAAGTGTTCTCAAATCAAAGACTCAATCCGATAAGATAACTTCAAGAGGGAAACTCAATTCATCACAAGAGAGTAGAGGGGGGAGAAACATCATAAGATCCAACTATAATAGAAAATCTCGCGATACATCAAGATCGTGCCATAGAGAGAACACGAGAGAGAGAGAGAGTGAACTACTCCCTCCTCGTCATGGAGAGCACCGGGATGATGAAGATGGCCACCGATGATGGGTTCCCCCTCCGGCAGGGTGCCGAAACGGGCTCTCGAGTGGTTTTTGGTGGCTACAGAGGCTTGCGGCGGCGGAAATCCCGATATATCTTCTCCGTGGATGTTTTTAGGGTACGTGGGACTATATAGGCGAAAGAAGTCGGTCGGGGGGTGCTCGAGGGGCCCACGAGACAGGGGGCACGCCCAGTAGGGGGGGGGGGCGCCCCTATCTCCTGGCCTCCTCGAGGATCTCCTGACGTGAACTCCAAGTCTCCAAGATCATATTCTTCTAAAAAATCACGCTGCCGAAGGTTTCATTCCATTTGGACTCCGTTTGATATTCCTTTTCTTCGAAATACTGAAACAGGCAATAAAACAGCAATACGGGCTGGGCCTCCGGTTACTAGGCTAGTCCCAAAAATGATATAAATGTGTAAAATAAAGCCCATAACCATCTAAAAGGGGTAATATAATAGCATGGAACAATCAAAAATTATAGATACGTTGGAGATGTATCAACGGCGACGTTCCTCCCCCAGCACGAGATCCATCCCCCGCGTGGCATCCTGTCGTGCCTCATCAAACGCCAGGACCCGCGTGGAGCGATGCTTGACCTCGTGAAGGAGAACCGCTTCTACTCCGTAGATGAGTAAGAACGGCGTCTCTCCCGTTGGCTTGGTCACGGTGGTGCAGATGGACCACAGGACGGACTACAGCTCGTCGAGCCAGCCCCTGCTGCAGGCCTCGAGCTTCTTCTTGAAGATCTGGGCCTTGAGGCCCCTCAGGACTTCCGCATTGTCCCTCTCGGCCTGGCCGTTGCTCCATGGGTGTTCCACTGAGGCGTAGCATATATGCGTTCCAAGGTTAGCACAATATGTTTTGAAAAGGTTGCTGGTGAACTACGAGCCGTTGTCGGTGATGATACGGTTGGGGACCCCAAACCGGCTCAAGATTCCCTTGATGAACTTTACGACTGATCCAGCTGGAATAGTGCGCACGGCTTCTACCTCCACCCACTTGGTGAACTTGTCGATGGCGACGTAGAGGTACTGGTAGCCCCCTGGCGCTCGAGGGTACGACCCCAAGATGTCCAGCCCCCAGACCGCGAACGGCCACGTGAGCGGGATTGTCTGGAGGCCCTGCGCAGGCCGGTGGATCTGCTTGGTGTGGAACTGGCATGCTTCACAAGAGCGCACCAACTCTGTGGCATCATTGAGTGCGGTGGGCCAGTAGAAGCTGCTGCGGAATGCCTTGCCCACGAGAGTGCGTAACGAGGAATGATGCCCGCAGTCCCCGCCATGTATGTCCGCTAGCAGTTCGAGCCCCTGTTACCTAGAGATGCACCGCAACAAAATGTCATTGGGCCTCCTGCGATATAACTCACCATCCTTGATGTTGTACGTGGTGGCTTGACGGGCCATGCGCTCGGTGTCCTCCTCCTTCTCTGGCAGGGTCCCTTGAAGCAAGTACGTATTGAACTCTTCTGTCCAGCACCCCTCCTGAGGCTCGAGTGCAAGTAGCAGGCGGGCTCCCGAGGGGTGACCACAGGCTGGGGCGCCCATCTCGGGTGCCTGTGGAAAGTCCTCCTAAGGTGGTGCTGGAGTCATGGCGTGGGGGGTCGCAGATGGCTTGAAGAGCCGCTCCTCAAACACCCCTAGCTCCTGAGGGAGCTTGCGGGAGGCTCTCTTGGCGATGTTGTCCGCTTCCTTGTTCGTTTCGCACGGCACGTGCTGCAGCTCCACGCCCATGAACCGCTTCTCCATCTTGCGCACCTCCTCTAGGTACGCCTCCTTGTGGTCATCCTTAGGCGTGTACTCCTTGTTGGAGAAGTTCACGAGAAGCTGGGAGTCGCCCTTGATGGAGAGGCGCTTCACTCCCAGCGCGGCCGCGGCCCTGAGTCCAGCGAGCAAGCCTTCGAATTCTGCAATGTTATTGGAGACCTTCTCGCCCTGCTGAAAGCAGAGTTGCACCGTGTAACAGAGCTTGTCCTTGGTGGGTGAGATGAGGACGGCCCCCGCTCTTGCGCCTTGTCGTGCAAACGCCCCGTCGAAGTACATGATCCATCCGTCCGGCTCCTTGTCTCCTGGCAGGAGGGAGCAGTCCTCGCCTACTCCGTGGTCAGGAGCGTCAGTCCACTCGGCCACGAAGTCCGCGAGGGCTGCACCTTTGATGACCCTGGTGGTGCTGAGCTCGAGATTGAACGCCTGAAGCTCGATGTTCCATTCAGCAACTCACCCAGTTGCGTTCGGGCTCCGGAGCACCCTCTCCAGCGGGTACGCTGAAACAACCCCTATGGGGTGGTCTTGAAAATAGTGACACGGTTTCCTAGAGGCGACCAGGAGTGCGAGCAGGAGTTTCTGAGGCATGGGGTAGCGCACCCGGGCCTCGCTCAGTACTGTGCTGACGAAGTAGACGGGATGCTCGACGAGGGGGTAGGCATCAGCAGAGTCTTGTTCTTCATGAGGGCGCGGGCTCTCCATGGCTTCATGAGGCCCGCCCTTGGGTGCCTTGGGTGCCGCGGGGTCGATCATGGCCTCAGGAGGAATGTCGACCACTGGGTTGGTCGAGGCCCCGGATGTTCCGTCCTGAGGGTGTTGTGCCTTGCTCGGTGGGTGTGCATCCTGCTGAGGCTTCTTGGGCAGGCGTTCCTTAGTACTACGAGGGCGGTGCTGGCTGAGTGAGGGGTGGCTGCCAGATAGAGCACCAAGGGCTCGAGAGGGCGCGGAGCCACCATCACTGGCGGGCTGGTCAGGTATCTCTTGAGGTCTTGAAAGGCTGCGTCCGCCTCCGGGGTCCACTCAAATGGCTCCTTTCTCTTCATCAACTTGAAGAACGGGAGGGCACGCTCCCCGAGCTTGGAAATGAAGTGCCCAAGCGAGGTTACGCAGCCCCGCCAGCTTCTGCATCTCCTTCAGGGTCTGTGGAGGGCTCATGTCCTCTATCGCCTTGACCTTCTCTGGGTTGGCCTCGATCCCTCTGTGCGACACCAAGAAGCCCAGGAGCTTGCCGGAGGGGACCCAGAACACACACTTCTCGGGATTAAGCTGAAGATCCACCTTGTGCAGGCTGGCGAATGTCTCCTCCAGATCTCCTATCAGGGTCCCCGCCTCCTGAGACTTCACCACTATATCATCAACATAGGCCTCTGCGTTCCTCCCGAGCTGCGAGCCTAGGGTGATATGCATTAGTCACTGGAAGGTTGCCCTGGTATTACGCAGCCCGAAGGGCATGCAGGTGTAGCAATACACCCCGCAAGGGGTGAGGAATGCCGTTTTCTCCACATCCTCCACGACCATCTTGATCTGGTGGTAGCCTGAGAAGGCATCCAGGAAGCACAACAGGTCGCATTCGGCGGTAGAGTCGACGATCTGGTCGATGCAAGGGAGCGGGAAGGGATTTTGCGGGCTGGCCTTGTTGAGGTTGGTGAAGTCGACACACATGCGCTCCTTCTCTCCTTTCTTGGGGACGATGACGGGGTTCGCCAGACACTCTGGGTATCGTACCTCTCTCATGATCCCTACGGCTTGTAGCTTACGGGTTTCCTGGATGATGAAGGCCTACTTCTTGGTGGACTGGTGGCGAGCCTTCTGCTTCACTGGCCACATGTTCGGGCATACCCTCAGGTGGTGCTCGATTATCCCCCTTGGGACCCCAGCCAGGTGTTTGGGTTCCCAAGTGAATACATCCTTGTTGGCTCGCAAAAACTTGATCAATGTCTCCTCTTGGTCCCAAGGGAGGCCAGCCCCTATGGTGAAGGTGGCATTGGCCGCCCATCCTCACTAACTAGCACTTGCTTCGCCTTGGCTCGGTCTTGGGAGAGCAACTGCTTCTTCTTGGCCGGCGCTGCTTCTGGGGCCTCCTGACCCCCCTTCTCATTGGGCAGCGCGGACGCAGCTAACCTAAAGGCGAGCTTGAGGGCCTGCAGCGCGCCTTTGGTGTCCTCTGCCACCGTGAGGACACCGTTGCTGCCAGGCATCTTCAAGAGGTTGTACGCAGGGTGGGTCATAGCCATAAACTGGGCCAAGGCTGGGTACCCTAGTATAGCATTGTATGGCAGGTCGATCTTGGCGATGTCGAAGTCGATGAGCTCGGTGTGGTAGTTGTCGCAGGTCTCGAAGGTGACAGGGAGACGGATCTGCCCCAGGGGGCTGGTGGAGCCGCCACCGACCCCGGAGAAAGGCTTGGAGGGGTGGAGCCGGCTGGGCGGAAAGTGCAGCAGGCCGAATGCCTCCGGGGGGAGCACGTTGAGGCCGGCTCCGCCATCGATGAGGGTTCTGGTGACCGCTTCGTGGCAGACGGTGGGGGTACAAAGAATTGGGAGCGCGCCTGCTCCTGTCGTGGCGGCAGGATGATCCTAAGGGCCGAACGTGAGGTTGGCCTTTGGCGCCGCCCAGCCCGGGGGAGCCCCGAGCCCACCTGAGTGGCGCCTACTCACCGGTAGAGCTGCTTGATGTGGCGGTCAGAGGGTGGTGCATGTGAGCCACCTAGGAGAGCTGCGATGACCGGGGGCGCCGGAGCCACGTAGTGGGCGAGGAAGAGGCCGACTCTTCCCAGGAGGCCATAGAGGATGTTGGCAGGTTGAGCAACCAGACGTGTGGTTCGCCTACAAGGGCCATGGGGAGCCAGTTGGCCTTCACCTTGTTGTCTTCGCTGGCCGCCCAGACTGCCTCCTCGTATGCTTGAAGAAAGGTGGCCGGATCCGCCGCGCCGTCATAACACGGCGACATCTCCGATCAAAACTTGGGCGGCCACTGCACCTGCCGCAGGGAGAGGTGAAGCAGCGCAGCCCTGGCGCTTCTTTGGGAGCGTGCGTTGGCTGGGTCAACGGGGAAGCGCCCGCCATCAGAGCCTGTGGCGTGATTGGTCAGTCGGGTAGAAGATTTCCGATGCACCCCTACCTGGTGTGCCAAATGTTGGATAAAGGGATCCACAAACCCTTGAGAGGTTTGAACTCTGGGTGCGTGCAGAGATCTCAACTTGCCCAGCCTGCCTACTCGTGATCCTCCTAAGCCTAGCGCGACAAGCTCAAAGAGACAAAGAGACACGGCAGTTTATCCTGGTTCAGGCCACCTTGCGGTGTAATACCCTACTCCAGCGTTTTGGTGGATTGCCTCGGAGGGCTGAGGATGAACTAGTACAGTGGATGAACTGGCCTCGGGAGGTGAGGTGTTCTTGAGCTGGTGTGGTGTGAGCCAGTTCGACTTTTCCTTCCTCTATGGTGGTGGCTAGTCCTATTTATAGTGGCCTTGGTCCTCTTCCCAAATGTTGGCGGGAAGGGATCCCATAATGGCCAGATTTGAAAGGAGACAAGTAGTACAGCTTATCCTGACAAAAGTAGTCTTGGCCTGCAAAAAGCCTCTGGTCGTGATGATGCGGTGGGCTCGTCGATGACCTCCGTCCCGCCGTCCTGGCGGTCTTGGTCTCGGTGCACCAGAATGGAAACCTTTGGCTGATTCCTCGGGACTCCGCGCCCGTGGCTTGCCTCCCTTGCACCAAAGAGGAAACCTGCACTCTGCGCCCGCCTGGCGCCCGCCTGGCCTTGGTCGTCATGGCTCACGTCAGCTGAGCCTCATGAGGTGAACCTTGCATAGACCTCCCCGCCCCTCGGGAGCCAGCTTGAGGAGGTCGATCCCCTCGGGGGTCTTGGCGTCGTCCGCCTCGCGAGGCTTGGCCCCTCGCAAGGGTCTTGTGTTGTTGATGCTGAAACTGGGCCGTACTAGGCGGTCGATGGAGCCAGGAGGTGGGCCGCAAGCAGGCAAGGCTGGATACCCCCATATCCAAGACGCCGACACCCACTAAATCGCATATTCCAGGATCATAGTAGTTATAGCATGAAATATAAACTCTTAATTATGAACACAGAAATATAATAATACAATATTATTGCGTCTAGGGATATTTCCAAGAGCAACATGGTTGGCGGAGGATACTGTTGAGGAAATAATCAAAACAACGAGGCAAAAAGCCATGGCGCAGGGTCTTTATCCATCTTTGAAAGAGAAGCTGGAGTTAGTTCATAAAGATGTTCATTTTTGGGATCGCAAGGTTCTAAAGGGTCCTCATAATCGGTTACGAAGGCGCGGTGGGAGCTTGATGGTTTGGTGTGGCCCTTATAACACCGAAGTTAAAGTAAAACTGAAGGAACTCTCAGTTTATATTGAGAATCTATTAGAGCAAGATAAAATTTAGTGGGCCTACAGAGGGTGAGTGAACTGGTTGCGTCAGGGTGATCGCAACACAGAGTACTTTCATTAGCAAGGTTCTGCTAGGAGGCGTATGAATTTGATTAAGTAATTGAAGCAGAGTAATAATACTTGGGCTGAGGGGAATGATAACCTCAAGCCTCTTGTTCATGATTATTTTCACTCTTTGTTTACTTCCGATGCAGGTGAGTGATACGTCTCCAACGTATCTATAATTTTTGATTGCTCCATGCTACTTTATCTACTGTTTTAGGCAATATTGGGCTTTATTATCCACTTTTATATTATTTTTGGGACTAACCTATTAACCAGAGGCCCAACCCAGATTTGCTGTTTTAAGCCTATTTCTGTGTTTCGAGGAAAAGGAATATCAGACGGAGTCAAAACGGAATGAAATCAACTGGAGAAGTGATTTTTGGAAGGAAACCCACCTGATGGACTTGGACCCCACGTCAGAAGATACGGGAGGTGCTCACGATGGTGGGGGGCGCGGCCACGCCCCCCCGGGCGCGCCCCCCCTACCTCGTGGGGCCCCTGTAGCTCCACCGACGTACTCCCTGCACCCATATATACCCACGTATCCTAAAACTTCCAGAACAGAAGATAGATCGGGAGTTCCGCCACCGCATGCCTCTGTAGCCACCAAAAACCTCTCGGGAGCCTGTTCCGGCGCCCTACTGGAGGGGGATCCCATCACCGGTGGCCATCTTCATCATCCCGACGCTATCCATGACGAGGAGGGAGTAGTTCACCCTCGGGGCTGAGGATATGTACCAGTAGCTATGTGTTTGATCTCTCTCTCTCGTGTTCTCTCTCGTGTTCCCTCTATGGCACAATCTTGATGTATCCCGAGCTTTGCTATTGTAGTTGGATCTTATGATGTTTCTCCCCCTCTACTCTCTTGTGATGAACTGAGTTTCCCCTTTGCAGTTATCTTATCGGACTGAGTCTTTTATGAGAACAATTGATGTATGTCTTGCCGTGATTATCTGTGGTGACAATGGGATATCATGTGCCACTTGATGTATGTTTCGGTGATCAATTTGCGGGTTTCGTGACATTGGGACCTGTGCATAGGGGTTGGCACACGTTCTTGACTCTCCGATAGAAACTTTGGGGCACTCTTTGAAGTACTTTGTGTTGGTTGGATGAATCTGAGATTTTGTGATGCATATCGTATAATCATGCCCACGGATACTTGAGGTGACAATGGAGTATCTAGGTCATATTAGGGTTTTGGTTGATTTGTGTCTTAAGGTGTTATTCTAGTACAAACTCTTTTATAGATTGATCTGAAAGAATAACTTTGAGGTGGTTTCGTACCCTACCATAATCTCTATGTTTCTCCGCTATTAGTGGCTTCGGAGTGACTCTTTGTTACATGTTAAGGGCTTGTTATATGATCTATCTATGTTATTATTGTTGAGAGAACTTGCACTAGTGAAAGTATGAACCCTAGGCCTTGTTTCCTATCATTGCAATACCGTTTACGCTCACGTTTATCACTTGTTACCTTGCTGTTTTTATTATTTCAGATTACAAATACCTTTATCTACCATCCATATTGCACTTGTATCACCATCTCTTCGCCGAACTAGTGCACCTATACAATTTACCATTGTATTGGGTGTGTTGGGGACACAAGAGACTTTTTGTTATTTGGTTGCAGGGTTGTTTGAGAGAGACCATCTTCATCCTACGCCTCCTACGGATTGATAAACCTTAGGTCATCCACTTGCGAGAAATTTGCTACTGTCCTACAAACCTGTGCACTTGCAGGCCCAACAATGTCTACAATAAGAAGGTTGTGTAGTAGACATCAAGCTCTTTTCTGGCGCCGTTGCCGGGGAGGCAAAGGTAAAGGGCACTCACTCACACCCCGCCAACTCAGCTCTTTTCTGGCGCCGTTGCCGGGGAGGTGAGTGCTTGAAGGTATATCTTTAGAACTTGCAATCGAATCTTTTTGCTTCTTGTTTTAGCACTAGTTAGTCTATAAAAAAATACAAAAAATGGAATTGAGTTTGTCTCATATGCTTCAACTTCTTAATATCTTTCGTGAGTATGATGGAAAGGATGATTGTGCTCAAGTGCTAGAAGAAGAAATTTCTAAATTGTTTGGCACTAAATCTTTGAATGATGAGCATGATTGCAATGTTGTTAGTACGAATTCTTTGAATATCCATGATGCTAATGATGATTGCACTAGTTATGATGAAAATATCTCTTATGAGCATGTCAACTTTTGTGGAGTGCATGTTTGCATGAACACACCAAATAGAGAAGATATTTATTGCAAGAGGCCTAAGTACTTAGAAACCAAATTGTTGCAAGAAGAGCTAGATGAATGTGCTGAAAGATTCAATATTTTTCGCGCCCCTTGTGAACTTTGCAATTAACATAGTCATTTAAAGCTCCAATGCTATTTGTTTCATGATCAAGTCATTTCCAAATATTGTGATAATTTGATCACCCTTGAGCATCATAAAGAGCTTAGCCTTCTTTTGGGTTATGAAGAAATGAAACGTATAACTAAGGATATTCCAAAATTTGCCCTTGATAAAGTTCTTGATTTTGATCTAGAGAAGATTTATATGTATTGTGCGGTGAATTGCATTGAAAATCCTTATATTGCCAATTACATAAAGAAAAGGAAACGAATAGAGGATGAAGAGAATACTAACTAAAGGGAAGAGGCTTCCCAATCTCCTCCTATTATTTCTTATGATGAATCAGGTAATGAGGAGGAGCTTTCTATTCAACCAATCTCATCAATAAGGAGCTCAAAGAGGAAGGTTGAACCTACACATAATGTGAAAAATAAAAAGAAATGAAGGAGCAACAAAGGTAAAAAGGTATCCCTCCCAAATGATGTTGCTCCTACTACTCATTGTGATGATGATAATTGCTATACTATTGGTGTTATCAATATTTTTAATGATGAGAGTGATTATGCTTATGATATGAAAGGGCCCAACCTTGGGGAAGCTATGTTTGATTGGGATGAAATATTTGAGAATATATTTGCTGGAATTAATGTTTGTCCCAAGCTTGGGGATGCTATGTTTAATGAAGACGATATTTTTAGCATCCCAAGTTTTGATATGCAAAGTTGTTATGATGATAGCATGCCTCCTACCTATGATGATTATATTTATGAAAGTGGGTTCGGAAGAGAGTCAACTTTAGGAAGTAGTGATCTCACTATTTTGGAGGATGTTAAATTTTATTGTGATGAATACGAAAGTGGATTTGGAAGAGTGTCAACTTTATTTAGTGATTTCACTATCTTGGGAGAGGTTTCAATCGATTATGATGAGAACGAAGTTGCTACTTATGATGATTATTGTGATGAAACTTATGCTATAAAAAGTAGTGATGATTGTATTTACAAATCTTGTCATGATTATGATTACCCTTTCTCTGAACATTACTCTTTTAATTTGGAAACAATTTTTAGTGTTCAAGTCTCTTATGATACTCCCACTATTATTCATGAGAAGAATTTTGCTTATGTGGAGAGTAATAAAAATCCTATGCTTGTAGATCATGAAAAGATTGCTTTAGGTGCTGGTTATATTGTTGAATTCATTCATGATGCTACTGAAAATTATTATGAGGGAGGAATATATGCTTGTAGGAATTGCAATAATATCAAGTTTCCTCTCTATGTGCTTAAAATCTTGAAGCTATGCTTGTTTTACCTTCCTATGCTTTTTGATTATTGTTCCCATAAGTTGTTTGCTCACAAAATCCCTATGCATAGGAAGTGTGTTAGACTTAAATGTTCTATTCATATGCTTTATGATGCTCCCGTTATGTTTCAATTCTTATGTTTTATGTGAGCATCATTGAAATCATCATGCCTAGCTAGAAAGGCATTAAAGAAAAGCGCTTGTTGGGAGACAACCCAATACTTATCCTTACTGTTTTTGTGTGTTCACATGATTATGCTACTGTAGTAATCATGTTTTATAGCTTTTGTTTCAATAAAGTGCCAAGTAACACCTTTAGGATGGCTTACGGTGATAGTTGTGTTGATCCTGCTGAAAATCAGAAACTTTTGCACCCAGTAAGTTAGTTTTTTAATTCATATAAACGTGCTTCTTGTCTGATTATTTTTGATCTGGATTGGTACACGAATTTCTTAGGACTTCCTAATTTGGTAGGATTTTTGGAGTTCCCAAAGTATACGTTTGATACAGATTACTACAGACTGTTCTGTTTTTGACAGATTCTGTTTTCTATGTGTTGTTTGCTTATTTTGATGAATCTATGAGTAGTATCGGAGGGTATGAACCATAGATAAGTTGGAATACAGTAGATATTATACCAATATGAATTTAGAATGAGTTCATTACAGTACCTATGTGGTGGTTTTATTTTCTTATACTAACGGAGCTTACGAGTTTTCTGTTGAGTTTTGTGTTGTGGAGTTTTCAAGTTTTGGGTAACGATTCGATGGACTATGGAATAAGGAGTGGCAAGAGACTAAGCTTGGGGATGACCAAGGCACCCAAAGAGAATATTCAAGAATATCCAAAAGCCTAAGCTTGGGGATACCCCGGAAGGCATCCCCTCTTTCGTCTTCGTTCATCGGTAACTTTACTTGGAGCTATATTTTTATTCACCACATGATATGTGTTTTGCTTGGAGCGTCATTTTCTCCTGTTAGTATTAGCTTTCCATTATTTATAATAATGTTTTGCATCTTTAGTTTCAATAAAGAAGTCAAGGATAGCCTTTGCCATGCTTATTTTGCTAGTATACATGTTGGTGTTTGAAAAACAGAAAGTTTACCGCTGTTGCAAAAATTCCCTAGAAAAGTCAGAGAGTGGTATAATGTTGAATCTTTTTGAATACTGAGCTATGATAAATTTAATACAGTGGGAATTTTAGTTCATAATTATTTATGTTAGGGAATTATGATGAATCTTGCATTCTTTACAGACTATACTGTTTTGGCAGATTGCTGTTATGGTTGCATTGTTTGCATATGTTTGCTTGTTTAATGATTCTATTTGAAGATAGGAGTATTAAATATGCAGAGGCATTTAGTATTCAATGTTGAATAATAATTTTAGTGATTTGATACAGTAGAAAATGATAAGGTTTTGCATTAGTTTATACTAACCTATCTCACAAGTTCTTGTTGAGTTTGTTGTGAATGAAGCTTTTGATAAAAAGAGAAACCATGATATGAGAGGAATTAAGGAGACACAAAAGTTCAAGCTTTGGTATGCCCAAGGCACCACAAGATAATATTTCAAGAAGTCTCAAGCATCCAAGCTTGGGGATGCCCCGCTAGGCATCCCACCTTTCTTCTTCAACAACTATCGGTTACTATCGGTTGAGCCTAAGTTTTTGCTTCTTCACATGAGTTGTGCTATCCTTGCAATGTAGTTTTCTTTAGCTTTGCTTGCTGTTTGAATAAAGTATCAAGATCTGAAATTATTAAATGGGAGAGTCTTCACATAGTTGCATAATTATTCGACTACTCATTGATCTTCACTTATATCTTTCGGAGTAGTTTGTCATTTGCTCTAGTACTTCACTTATATATTTTAGAGCACATTGGTGGATTTGTTTTATAGAAACTATTGATCTCTCATACTTCACTTAGATTTTTTTGAGAGCCATTAATTTCATGTTAATTTGCTTAATGTTAATATACTTAGTGTTCAAGATATGTGAAACTTTCTTTTGAGCAAATTGAATACTAAGATAAGTTTGATGCTTGATAATTGTTTTGAGATATGGAGGTGATAATATCAAATTCGTGCTTGTTGGGTAATTGTGAATTTGAGAAATGCTTGTGTTGAAGTTTGCAAGTCCCGTAGCATGCACGTATGGTTTATGTTGTGTAACAAATTTGAAACATGAAGTGTACTTGGCTTGTGCATCCTTATGAGTGGCGGTCGGGGACGAGTGATGGTCTTTTCCTTACCAATCTATCCCCCTAGGAGCATGCGCGTAGTACTTGATTTTTGATGACTTCTAAATTTTTGCAATAAGTATATGAGTTCTTTTGACCAATGTTGATTCCATGGATTATACACACTTTTACCTTTCCACCTTTGCTAGCCCCTTCGGTACCGTGCATTGCCCTTTCTCACCTGGAGAGCTGGTGCAAACTTCGCCGGTGCATCCAAACCCCGTGGTACGATACGCTCTATCACACATAAACCTCCTTATATCTTCCTCAAAACAGCCACCATACCTACCTATCATGGCATTTCCATAGCCATTCTGAGATATATTGCCATGCAACTTCCATCATCATTATTATGACATACATTACTTTTGTCATATTGCCATTGCATGATCATGTAGTTGACATCGTATTTGTGGCAAAGCCACCATGCATTATTTTCCATACATGTCACTCTTGATTCATTGCACCATCCCGGTTCACCGCCGAACGCATTCATATAGAGTCATAATTTGTTCTAGGTTTCGAGTTGTAATTGTTGAGTTGTAAGAAAAATAAAAGTGTGATGATCATCATTATTAGAGCATTGTCCCAAGTGAGGAAAGGATGATGGAGACTATGATTCCCCCATAACTCGGGATGAGACTCCGGACGAAAAATAAAAAAAAAGAGAAAAAAAAGCAAGGCCAAAAAAAAGGCCCAAAAAGAAAAAAAAGAAAAAAATGAGAGCAAAAGAGAGAAGGGACAATGCTACTATCCTTTTACCACACTTGTGCTTCAAAGTAGCACCAAGATATTCATGATAGAGAGTCTCTCATTTTGTCACTTTCATATCCTAGTGGGACTTTTTCATTATAGAACTTGGCTTGTATATTCCAATGATGGGCTTCCTCAAAATGCCCTAGGTCTTCGTGAGCAAGCAAGTTGGATGCACACCCACTTAGTTTCTTTTGTAGAGCTTTCATATACTTATAGCTCTAGTGCATCTGTTGCATGGCAATCCCTACTCCTCATGTTGACATCAATTGATGGTCATCTCCATAGCCCGTTGATTAGCCTCGTCAATGTGAGACTTTCTCCTTTTTTGTCTTCTCCACACAATCCCCATCATCATATTCTATTCCACCCATGGTGCTATATCCATGGCTCGCGCTCATGTATTGCGTGAAGGTTGAAAGAGTTTGAGATTATTTGAGTATGAAACAATTGCTTGGCTTGTCATCGGGGGTATAGAAGTTGGGAACATCTTTGTGTGACGAAAATGAAGCATAGCCTAACTATATGATTTTGTAGGTATGAACTTTCTTTTGCCATGTTATTTTGACAAGACATGATTGCTTTATAGTATTCTTGAAGTATTATTATTTTTATGTCAATATGAAATTTTGTCTTGAATCTGTCGGATCTGAATATTCATACCACAATTAAGAAGATTTACATTGAAATTATGCCAAAGTATCACTCCGCATCAAAAATTCTTTTTTATCATTTACCTACTCGAGGACGAGCAGGAATGAGGCTTGGGGATGCTTGATACGTCTCCAACGTATCTATAATTTTTGATTGCTCCATGCTACTTTATCTACTGTTTTAGGCAATATTGGGCTTTATTATCCACTTTTATATTATTTTTGGGACTAACCTATTAACCGGAGGCCCAGCCCAGATTTGCTGTTTTATGCCTATTTCAGTGTTTCGAGGAAAAGGAATATCAGACGGAGTCAAAACGGAACAAAATCAACTGGAGAAGTTATTTTTGGAAGGAAACCCACCTGATGGACTTGGACCCCACGTCAGAAGATACGGGAGGTGCTCACGAGGGTGGGGGGCGCGCCCACCCCCCCGGGCGTGCCCCCTGCCTCGTGGGGCCCCTGTAGCTCCACCGATGTACTCCCTGCACCCATATATACCCACGTATCCTAAAACTTCCAGAACAGAAGATAGATCAGGAGTTCTACCGCCGCAAGCCTCTGTAGCCACCAAAAACCTCTCGGGAGCCCGTTTTGGCACCCTACCGGAGGGGGATCCCATCACCGGTGCCCATCTTCATCATCCCGGCGCTATCCATGACGAGGAGGGAGTAGTTCACCCTCGGGGCTGAGGGTATGTACCAGTAGCTATGTGTTTGATCTCTCTCTCTCTCTCGTGTTCTCTCTCATGTTCCCTCTATGGCACGATCTTGATGTATCCCGAGCTTTGCTATTGTAGTTGGATCTTATGATGTTTCTCCCCCTCTACTCTCTTGTGATGAACTGAGTTTCCCCTTTGAAGTTATCTTATCGGATTGAGTCTTTTATGAGAACACTTGACGTATGTCTTGCCGTGATTATCTGTGGTGACAATGGGATATCATGTGCCACTTGATGTATGTTTTGGTGATCAACTTGCAGGTTTCATGACATTGGGAACCTATGCATAGGGGTTGGCACACGTTCTTGACTCTCCGATAGAAACTTTGGGGCACTCTTTGAAGTACTTTGTGTTGGTTGGATGAATCTGAGATTTTGTGATGCCTATCGTATAATCATGCCCACAGATACTTGAGGTGACAATGGAGTATCTAGGTGACATTAGGGTTTTGGTTGATTTGTGTCTTAAGGTGTTATTCTAGTACGAACTCTTTTATAGATTGATCTGAAAGAATAACTTTGAGGTGGTTTCGTACCCTACCATAATCTCTATGTTTGTTCTCCGCTATTAGTGGCTTCGGAGTGACTCTTTGTTGCATGTTGAGGGTATATGATCTATCTATGTTATTATTGTTGAGAGAACTTGCACTAGTGAAAGTATGAACCCTAGGCCTTGTTTCCTATCATTGCAATACCGTTTACGCTCACGTTTATCACTTGTTACCTTGCTGTTTTTATTATTTCAGATTACAAATACCTTTATCTACCATCCATATTGCACTTGTATCACCATCTCTTCGCCGAACTAGTGCACCTATACAATTTACCATTGCATTGGGTGTGTTGGGGACACAAGAGACTTTTTGTTATTTGGTTGCAGGGTTGTTTGAGAGAGACCATCTTCATCCTACGCCTCCTACGGATTGATAAACCGTAGGTCATCCACTTGAGGGAAATTTGCTACTGTCCTATAAACCTGTGCACTTGCAGGCCCAACAACGTCTACAAGAAGAAGGTTGTGTAGTAGACATCAGTGAGGTGGACTAAAGGCTAATGGATACTATAAAGCCTCTTGCTCCTAATGATATGAGTAGCATCTTAACTGCAGCATACATGAGAGATGAGGTTGTCGGCCCAGTGGGAACCAGGGTACCACAGGCCATCTGCCTTTGACCTAGGAAGGGACCCTTGGCCCAACTCATGAGGCGGCCCTCCAGCAGCCTCGAGAAGGCCTTGCCTCACAAGGGCCTTCTCCGACTAAGGACTTCATCAAGACCACCATCACAACAAGAAGCCCCGCGAGGCCTCCCAAGGATCCCACATGGTGCGGGTAGCACGCCCATCACGTGGGTGACGTCGCCAAGGCAGGAGCCAGCCTGTGCGGCCATGGCAGTTTCCCCTTTGGTGTTAAGGGAGCAGCTGCACCGGCCTGCCCCCAAAGCAAATCCCAAAGGTTTCCTCTTTGGTGAAAGAAGACCAAGACAGTGGCATGGTATGGCGGAGGTTATCATGGAGCCCCCCGGCACGTCATTGATAACACCTTTGGCAGGTAAAGACCACCTTTTGTCAGGATAAGCTCCAGCGCATGTCCCCTTTCAAATTGCCACCCTGTGGTAGCCCTTTCCCACTCATATTTTCAGGGAAGAGGCCCGGGGCACCTATAAAAGGGACAGAGTGGGTACCATAGCAAAGGATCGACTTCCGGCACCATTGTTGACCCCCTAGAGCTGTAGCTCATCTTGTAGCTCCGAGAGCACTTTCCACAAGCAATACAACCAAGCAGGAGTAGGGTTCTACACCGCACGGTGGCCCAAACCTGGGTAGCTTGCTGTTTCCTTGTCATGCCTAGCTCGTAGCCTCGTAGACATAAACAAACCCCAGAGCTCGAACCAGGGTTTGGAGGATTTCTTGTGGCTTGGAATCAATCCCCTGACATTTTGCGCACTAGGTAGGGGGCTTGGTATTTGCGCCTCAAGCTTCAACACCACCATGGCCGACGCTCGACATGCTTGCACCCAACGTCATGTCAAACGCGTACAGACGGAGCCCATTAGGGATACCCACCACTGTCGAGCTCATGCAACCACCATGGGCACAGATCTGGAGGCGGAGGCCTCCTCCGACCACCCTTCGGTCAGGCAACACTAGGAGAAGCATCAGCAGCAGCCACCGCCAGCCCACACGGCTACAATGACCTCACTTTCCCGTCGCGACCCGCCAGCGCTCCAGGCAGCGCTCCTCATGGCGTAGGAGCTGTTGTGCTACCGCCCCACTGATGATGGGTACGACGCCTGGCTAGCCTGCATTTTCGAGCTCAACAGCGATGCTCCAGCTCCTTCGCGCCCTCTGACCCCTCCGTCGTCACGCAGCGTGCTGACGGAGCGAGACGGGCCTCTTCCACCTCATCCGTCCAATGATGGCGCGGCACGCCATCACCGTGCACATGCGCCAGAGCCATTTCATGGCTCGTCTCCATCGCATGGCGGTGATCCATGTTGCCAAATCATCAAGCACGCGCCACCCGACATGTGTGTCCTCCTCGAAAGGCAGCGCAGCCTCCATAACCACACCATCAAAGGCATCACCACAGCTGGTCGCCAGAATCGCGCCGCCCTCCCTGGTTGCGTCGTCTCCTACAGCGGGGGCCACCTCGCTCTCACTCGTGAGTTGTGCCACATGGTGTGGCCCACGAAGTTCATGCCAGAGCTGTCTCCCTGCTACGATGGCAGCACCAACCCCGTGGAGTTCCTGCAGCTCTACATCGTGAGCTTTCAGTTTGTAGAAGGCGATGACCGCGTCATGGCGAACTAGTTCACCATGGCCCTCAAGAACGCCACGCGCTCATGGCTAATGAACCTTCCTGAGTCCTCCATCTCCTCATGGGAAGATCTATGCTGATAGTTCGTCTCCAACTTCAAGGGCATGTCTGACCACCCCCTCAATCTCAACGCCCTGCCTGCCATCTGCCAGCGCCCTGACGAGACCCTCTGCAGGTACATCCAGCACTTCAGCCAAGTGCGCAACAAGATCTCGCGTGCCTCCGACGCCATGGTCATTGATGCATTCTCCAATGGTGTCACGGACGTCAGGATGCACGAGAAGCTCGAACTACGAAGGATGACCTCGACACTGTGGTGGAGATGTTTGACCTTGTCGCCAAGTGCGCCAAGGCCGAGGAGGGTCGTCTCTTCTCCCACAATGATCCTGATGCCAAGCTTGACGCTACCAAGCCCAAGGCCAGGGACACCAAGCGCAAGGGCCCCGTCGTGCTTGCGGCAGAGCGTGAGCAGAAGCGTGACCGCAACCATGATGAGGCCAAGAAGGATGGGTGCCCCTTCTGCGCCTACCACAATGTGCGTTCCCATGCCACAAAAGGCAAGGAGCGGCAATAGAAGCGTAGCAACCGCAGCGGTAACCACAAGGGTGGACGCTGGAAGGATCGCAACGATAATGAAAACAACTCCCGCCAGGGTTGGCAGAACTAGCCTCGGCAGGGCGACCCTCGCGAAGCCAACATTCAGTAGGCCAACGCGGCCCTCCCGCGCCCCAACTAGAACACTACAACCCACTCGAGGAAGACGCTAGGGGCTACCAGGAGCCTCGCGCAGTGGCTTGCATCCTTGAGGGAGCCCAGGCTCCCCCATCGAACCGCTACTTCAAGCCATTCTCCCGCGAGGTGAACACAGCCCTCCCGGAGTGCCAAGCCCCCATGTGGTGTTAGTACCCCATCGGCTTTGACTACGGTGACCACCCCAAGTCTACAAAGTCCATGGGCACCATCCTCTGCTGTGCGCACCCACCATCAACAATGTGTTAGTCACAAAGACACTCATCAATGGCGGCGCCGACCACAATGTGATCTCTGTGGACACCTTCAAGCTGCTTCAGGTTCCCTATGAGCGCTTGTTGCCCATGAGGCCCTTCTCGGGCATGACCGACGGCTCCATGGTACCCCTCGGGTAGGTGTAGCTCCCCGTCACCTTCAGCTCCCGCAAGAACTACCACATCGAGCTCATCAACTTCGACGTGGCGCACATTGGCCTGCCCTACAACGCCATCCTAGGCTACCCCGCGCTCGCCAAGTTCACAGTACTGACCCACCACGCCTACAAGATCGTCAAGATGTCGGGCTGCAGTGGGACCATCACCATCCGCTACAATGACAAGGATGCGATGCACATCCTCGAGCATGCCCACAAGACTGTCACCACAGCGTACCCTACAAACGAAGATGAGGCAGGGCCTGCCGAGCCTGCCCTCACGAAGAAGAAGCCGCAGTTCTCGCAGGTCCGTGCGGAGACCAAGAAGGTGCCGTTGGACGTTAGCGGCTCGGGACCCTCTCTCAAGGGGCCAACCTCTCCCCAAAATAGGAAGGCACGCTCATTGCCTTCCTCTGGGAAAATGTTGATATGTTTGCATGGACAACATCATACATGTCCAGTGTACTAAGGGAGGTGATCGAGCACCACTTAGCCATGTGCCCTAACGCACAACCCATGAAGCAAAAGGTACGGCACCAGGCACCCTAGAAGCATAGGAGGTCGAGAAGCTACATACAAGAGGTAGGAATAATCCGTGAAGTGCTCCACCGCGATTGGATCGCCAACCCTGTCGTCGTCCCCAAGGCAAATGGCAGCAAGTGCATGTGCGTCGACTTCACCAACCTCAAGAAGGCCTATGCCAAGGACCCCTTTCCCCTCCCACGGATCGACCAGATTGTGGAGTCTACCACTGGGTGTGGTTTGCTATGCTTCCTGGACGCCTTCTCAGGCTATCACCGGATTAAGATGGCAGAGGGGGGCGAGGAGAAGATTGCCTTCATCACCCCCTGCGGAGTGTTCTACTATATATGCATGCCCTTTAGCCGAAAGAGTGCGTGAGCCACCTTCATGAGGCTGATGCGCATTGGCCTGGGGCCCCAGATGGGAAGGAATGTGGAGTCCTATGTCGATGACATCATCGTCATGACTCGCAAGGCAAGCTCACTCGTCGCAGACCTTGAGGAAACGTTTGCCAACCTGCGCAAAATCAACCTCAAGCTCAAACCCGCAAGGTGTGTCTTTGGAGTTCCTTCATGCAAGATGCTCGGCATCCTGGTCTCCCACCGCGGCATTAGGGCTAACCCTGAGAAGATCGAGGCCATTATAAGGAGATGCGCCCCCCCCGGAACCTCAAGGAGATGCAGCATTTGGCGGGATGCACGGAGTCGCTTGGGCGTTTCATCTCCAAGTTTGGCGAAAAGGCCCTGCCCTTCTTCAAGCTCATGAAGAGGTCGGGCCTCTTCAAGTGGACCCCTGAGGCTGATGCGGCCTTTGAAGGCCTTAAGAAGTACCTCACGAGGCCTTCGATCTTGGTCGCCCCATGCCCTCGTGAGCCTCTACTCCTGTACTTGGTAGCCACCCCCAGACGGTCAACGTGGCCCTGGTCACGGATCGAGAAGACCAAGCTCACTCCAAGAAGAAGACCGCAGCGCCTGCGCCTCCCGAGGTTGCGCCTGAGCCTATTGAGGCCACTTCGGCACATGCTGAGGGCCCCCTCCGAAGGACCCTCCTTCGAAGGCCCCTGAAGAGCTGCCTCGCGAGCCTCCCGAGCTCACCGCCAAGGACCTTGCACCAACACGCCTTGTCGAGCACCCCATCTACTTCGTCAGCATAGTGTTGTGAGATGCCGCAAGCGCCCCATGCAACAGAAGCTTCTCCTGTCGCTCCTCCCGGCTTCCAGGAAGCTGCGCCACTACTTCCAGGGTCACCCTGTCAAGGTGATCACGTATTACCCGCTGGAGCAAGTACTGCACGGTCCCAACGCCACCGGCCACGTCGTAGAATGGAACATCGAGCTAGATCCATTTGAGCTGGAGTTCCCAAATACAAGGACAATAAAGGGCGCGATCCTGGGTGACTTCACGGCATAATGGATGAACCTGCACCAGGAAGATCCTCATGAGAAAGTGTCCATGTTGTCCGGGGATGGCACTCCCGCAGGTTGAACTCTGTACTTCAACGAAGCATTCTCACGGCAGGGCATGGGGGCTGGCATCATGCTCACTTCATCAACAAGGGACAAGCTGTACTACACTATGCAGTTCTGCTTCCACTATTGCAGGATGCTGCTAACGCGACACTACTATCAGAGACCCTTTGACGAAACTGTGTGCAATGCATTATTCGCAAACGGGGATGTAAAAAACCGTCAAAAAAGATGCAAAATGTTTGCGATGGCAGAGGCATCAAACACGGTTCAAATTTTAGTTATGTGTGCGATGCGGGGCATACGGTTCAGTTCAATGTATTGTTTGTGATGATGCAGAACAACAGAAGCGGGTAGCCAGATGAAGGCACGTGCGATATACGACATATAGTTCACTCTGACAAACTGTTTGTGATGAGGTGGAACAATAGAAACATGCAGCCATATGAAGGTGTGTGCGATATACGACATACAGTTCACTCAAATGAACTGTGTGTGATTAGGCAACACAAAAGAAACGTTCAGCCAAATCAAGGTGTGTGCGATATACGACATATGGAACAATATTCTTTACTATGAATAGTGTGCTCTGTTGGGCACACAAGTATATGGATCATAGCCTTGGGCGAGCAATATGCCCGCACGCATCGTGCTAGCTCGATGTTCCTTCTATGCTAAGTTTCCATTAATTGATGGCATTTTATGAATAGGCCACCGTTTCCCGCCATTTCCTCACCGGTTTACCACCGCCACTAGCGATATTGTGCATAAACCTAGGCGGCGCGCGACGCACGGAGGCAGCAAGCGCAGCCTGTAGAACATCCACCTTTTCCAAGCATGCCAACCCACCAAAGCGCCACCTCTGCCATCAACCTCCTCGACGAGGAAAACGAGAAGGCTCCACGGCCTGTCGAGGCTGAGGCGCTCCCCGGCAACGTGATGGACGACGCTGTGATGTGCGTCATCGCCAGGGTTGAGCGGACCCTTGGCGCATGGTGCTTCAGCGCCAGGATCAAGATAGGCATGTCAGCACCGAGAGGCTGCAGCTTGCTGCATAACATGATTGATGGCGCGCCACAGAGCAAGCTAGGCGCGTCCGTGCCGATAGGCTGCGGCTCGACGCACAGTGAGACCGTTGGAGCGTCGCAGAGCAAGAGGTGCGGTGCGCCGCACAGCAAGAGCGGATCCATCGGCCCTTGCCTGCTGTTGACAGCATGTCGCAGCTGGGTACACGCCCTCTCAGTACCCCTATTTCTCGCCAAGAGTGGGCAGAGGCCATCTACGCCGTACTTGCACAAGAGGCCAGCTGCGCCATACTTGCACCGGACACCCGCCTCGCCGTTCGCATGGGTCACATTGTTCACCTTGTCCGTGGCCCGCTCGTTGCCAACGCGCTAGTCACTAGGCTCGACTGCCTCCTTGGCCCAGGTGTCCACCTGGGCGCAATAGAGGAACATGGCCGTCGCATCCTCAAGCTGGTGATCTCTGATGAAATAGCCAACTTGGAGCTCGATATCGCTGATACGTCTCTGTCGTACCTACTTTTCCGAACACTTTTGCCCTTGTTTTGGACTCTAACTTGCATGATTTGAATGGAACTAACCCGGACTGACGCTGTTTTCAGCAGAACTGCCATGGTGTTATTTTTGTGCAGAAATAAAAGTTCTTCGAATGACCTGAAAATCCACAGAGCAACCTTTTGGAATTAATAAAAAATACTGGCGAAAGAATCAGCAACAGGGGCCCACACCCTATCCACGAGGGTGGGGGCGCGCCCCCCTAGGGCGCGCCCCCTGCCTCGTGGGCCCCTGTACCTCCACCGACCTCAATTCCAACTCCATATATTCACGTTCGCGGAGAAAAAAATTAGAGAGAAATATTCATCATGTTTTCGATACGAAGCCGCCGCCAAGCCCTAATCTCTCTCGGGAGGGCTTATATGGAGTTCGTTCGGGGCTCCAGAGAGGGGGATTCATCGTGGTCGTCATCATCAACCATCCCCCATCACCAATTTCATGATGCTCACCGCCATGCGTGAGTAATTCCATTGTAGGCTTGCTGGACGGTGATGGGTTGGATGAGATTTACCATGTAATCAAGTTAGTTTTGTTAGGGTTTGATCCCTAGTATCCACTATGTTCTGAAATTGATGTTGCTATAAATTGGCTATGCTTAATGCTTGTCACTAGGGCCCAAGTGCCATGATTTCAGATCTAAACCTATTATGTTTTCATAAATATATTTGAGTTCTTGATCATATCTTGCAAGTCTATTGTCACCTATTATGTGTTATGATCCGACAACCCCGAAGTGACAATGATCGGGATACTTCTCGATGATGACCGTAGTTTGAGGAGTTCATGTATTCACTAAGTGTTAATGCTTTGGTCCGGTACTCTATTAAAAGGTGACCCTAATATCCCTTAGTTTCCATTAGGACCCCGCTGCCACGGGAGGGTATGACAAAAGATGTCATGCAAGTTCTTTTCCATATGCACGTATGACTATATTCGAAATACATGCCTACATTACATTGATGAACTGGAGCTAGTTCTGTGTCACCCTATGTTATAACTATTGCATGAGGAATCACATCTGACATAATTATCCATCACTGATCCAATGCCTACGAGCTTTTCACATATTGTGCTTTGCTTATTTACTTTACCGTTGCTGCTGTTACAATTACTATAAAACTGCTACTGTTACTTTTACTATCGTTACCGTTACTTCCATACTGCTTTGCTACTAAATACTTTGCTGCAGATACTAAGTTATCCAGGTGTGGTTGAATTGACAACTCAACTGCTAATACTTAAGAATATTCTTTGGCTCCCCTTGTGTCGAATCAATAAATTTGGGTTGAATACTCTACCCTCAAAAACTATTGTGATCCCCTATACTTGTGGGTTATCAATACTATTTTCTGGCACCGTTGCCGGGGAGCATAGCTCTATTCTTTGAGTCACTTGGGATTTATATTTGCTAATCACTATGAGGAACTTGAAAGACGAAAGAACCAAGATCTATCCCTCAACTGCGAGGGGAGGTAAGGAACTGCCATCTAGGTCTGCACTAGATTCTCCTTCTGTTATGAGTAAGCTTGCGACACCTAAACCTGCTTCTGCTATTAATTATGATATGTCGTATGTTATTGATGATGCCACTTCTACTATGCATGAAACTTATGATGAAACTACTTCTATGCTTGATACTACTGTGCCATTAGGTGAATATCTTGATGAACAACTTGCTAGGGTTAGAGAGAATGAAATTATTGAAACTGATATTACTGAAGATAGTGATGATGAAGGTTCTCCCCCTAAATATGAATTGCCTGTTGTTCCTAAGGGTTATGTTATGGATGAAGAAACTGCTATAGATTTTCTTGCTTGCAATGATAGATCTGATCTTAAGAAGTTACTAGCTAAACTGAAATAGAAATCTCTGAATGCTAGAATGAAATATGACCCTACTTTTGCTACTTCACCTATCTTTGTTACCGATAAGGATTATGATTTCTCTGTCGATCCTGAGATAATTACTTTGGTTGAATCTGATCCTTTTTATGGCTATGAATCTGAAACTGTTGTGGCACATCTTACTAAATTGAATGATATAGCCACCCTATTCACTAATGATGAGAAATCTCGCTACTACTATATACTTAGGATATTTCCGTTCTCATTAAAGGGTGATGCTAAGACTTGGTTTAATTCTCTTGATCATGGTTGTGTGCATAGTCCCCAGGATATGATTTATTACTTCTCTGCTAAATATTTCCCTGCTCATAAGAAACAAGCTGCTTTGAGGGAAATATATAATTTTGTGCAAATTGAAGAAGAGAGTCTCCCACAAGCTTGGGGGAGGCTTCTCCGATTACTTAATGCTTTGCCTGATCATCCTCTTAAGAAAAATGAAATACTTGATATCTTTTATAATGGACTAACTGATGCTTCCAAGGACCACCTGGATAGTTGTGCTGGTTATGTTTTCAGGGAAAGAACAGTCAATCAAGATGAATTGCTATTTAATAATATGTTGACTAATGAAAACAATTGGACACTTCCTGAGCCAACTCTTAAACCAACTTCGAAGAAAAGAGGTGTTCTATTTCTCAGTCCTGAAGATATGCAAGAGGCAAAGAAATCTATGAAAGAAAAAGGTATTAAAGCTGAAGATGTTAAGAATTTACCTCCTGTTGAAGAAATACATGGCCTTAATATACCACCTATTGAAGAAACACATGGTCTTGATAACCCGTCACAGGTAGTAAAGGTAAATTCTCTCTATAGATATGATAAAGTTGAAATCCCGTCTACTAAGTTTGCTAGCCAATGCTTGGATGAATTTGATGACTTTATGGCTAGACAAGAAAACTTTAATGCTTATTTTGGTAGACAATTGAAACAAAATGCTTATATGATTGGACACTTGAGTGATTATATGGCTAGAGTTAAGGGTGAACTTAAACTCATTAGTAAACATGCTTCTATGGTTAACACTCAAGCAGAACAAGTGCTTAAGGCTCAAAATGATTTGCTCAATTAATTAAATAATAAACATGACTTTGTTTTAGAGTAGCAACGAGAACGGGTAAAATGACTCAGGAACCTTTGTATCCTGAGTGCCACCCTAAGAGAATTGAGCAAGATTCTCAGAGAAATAATGTTGATGCACCTAGTCCTTCTAAGAAGAAGAAAAATAAAAATGACAGGACTATGCATGCTTCTAGTGAACCTGTTGTAGACACACCTAAGAATCCTAATGATATTTCTATTTCTGATGCTAAAACACAATCTGGTGGTGAACATGAACCTAGTGATAATGTTAATGATAATGTTCATGTTGATGCTCAACCTAGTAATAATAATGACGTAGAGATTGAACCTGCTGTTGATCTTGATAACCCACAATCAAAGAATCAACATTATGATAAGAGAGACTTTGTTGCTAGGAAGCACGGTAAAGAAAGAGAACAATGGGTTCAGAAACCCATGCCTTTTCCTCCTAAGCCATCTAAGAAAAAGGATGATGAGGATTTTGAGCGCTTTGCTGAAATGATCAGACCTTTCTTTTTGCGTATGCGTTTAACTGATATGCTTAAAGTGAATCCTTATGCTAAATACATGAAAGCTATTATTTCAAAAGCTGAAATTTCCTCCATGCTTGCTAATTATACTTTTCAGGGTGGAATACCTAAGAAACTTGGCGATCCAGGAGTACCAACTATACCATGCTCCATTAAAAGAAACTATGTTAAAACTGCTTTATGTGATCTTGGAGCCAGTGTTAGTGTTATGCCTCTCTCTTTATATAGTAGACTTCAATTGAATAAGTTGACACCTACTGAAATATCTTTGCAAATGGTCGATAAATCAACTGATATACCTGTCGGTATTTGTGAGGATGTGCCTGTTGTGGTTGCAAATGTTACTATTTTAACGGACTTTGTCATTCTTGATATTCCCGAGGATGATAGTATGTCGATTATTCTTGGTAGACCCTTTTTGAATACTGCAGGGGCTGTTATTGATTGCAACAAATGCAATGTCACTTTTGATGTTAATGGTAATGAGCATACGGTACACTTTCCGAGGAACCAACCTCAAGTCCACAATATCAATTTTATTGGAAAAATTCCATCGATTATTATTCGAGGTTTTGAATTCCCTCTTCCTACTGTCAAGAAGAAATATGATATTCTTATTATTGGGGATGTACATATCCCCATTGAGGTAACCTAGTGTTATTCGAAATTTCTCCGGTTTCATGCGATTCGGAATGAGTTTGTTAACAAGACTTGATCAACCTTGTTAGTGGATTCCTTTTGATGATCATGAGATGGATGAAGTTAGAAAGCACAACCTTCTGTACCCTCTTTTTACTTTCTGTTATTTATATTAAATAAAGTAAAAATAGTATTTTCTGTCCGTTTTCTGAATTATCCATGCAATAAAAAATACCCCAAAAATAAAAGTTCCCCGAATGCCTTGAAAAATTAGTATGATTTTTTATGGAATATTTGGCACTGAGAACACATCATGGGGAGCTGGCACCTAGCCACGAGGGTCAGGGGCGCGCCCTACCCCCTGGGCGTGCCCCCTGCTTCGTGGGCCCATGATGACCCCTCCACTTATTCCTGCACCCACACACTTCATCTTCCTCCCAAAAAATCATTATCTAGCTCAAGCATGAGTTCTAGCTCATTTTGCTGCCATTTTCGATCTCCTTGCTCAAAGCTCCATTCACAAAACTGCTTTGGGGGATTGTTCATTGGTATGTGACTCCTCCAATGGTCCAATTAGTTTTTGTTCTAGTGCTTTATTCATTGCAAATTTGTGCTGCCTAGGTGACCATGTTCTTGAGCTTGCATGTCAAATTTATATGGTCCCAAGTAGTTCTAATGCATGATATAGTCTCTAGGCACTTGTGGGAGTAGTTGCTATCAATTTTGTTGAGTTTGGTTCACTTCTATTTTGAGTTACTAAAATTTTCAGAATTTTTCAGGAAATGATTAAGAGATTTTTGAGGGGCTCTTCTATCCAAGGTTCGAAGGATAAACAAAGTTAGGAGAATGAAAAGCCCAAGTATAATCTCCCTCGCGTCGCGGAAGTGCGGCCATGTGAATGGCCTTGTGATGATTTCTTGAGAGCAGCCAGGATTCATGATGATTTTTATTCGTTGGCTGATAATGCGGGCCTCACCGACTTCCTCCATGACCAGCTCGAACAATATCTCTTACTCACCAATACTTTTGTGCTAAATTTTTACTTTCATCCTAAGAAATCACCTCCTTCAATAGAGTTTCATTTATATGATATGGCTAGGGAGATGTCGCTATATGAATTTTGTGCGGTTTGCAAGATACCCTTTGGGGGCAACTTAGAGGAACCACATCGTAAAGATGTGGATGGATTTATTGATACTATTATTGTAGGGGAAACGAGGAAGGTTTCCGATGCAAGAATTACTAGCATACATTTTCCTGTTCTATGTTACTTTGCAATATTTGCTAGTAGATGCTTAATTGGTCGCGGAAACTGTGGAAACCTTACTGTTCCAGATATTATTATTTTGTTCCATGCTTTATTTCGTGATAACTCTGTTAGTATAGGCGCTATTATTACTAAACAATTAAGTCTGAACCATACAAAGGGCCCCATCTTTGGAGGTATCTATGCTTCACGTGTTGCTAAACACTTCAAGATACCTATTAGGCATTATGAGAAAGAGGAAAAGCTGTTGTCCCCTACTTTTCTAGATTATAAGAGCATGGTAGCACATGAGTTTATTGTTAAAAATGATGAGAATATGCTTAAGTATAATTTGAGATTTCATAAGAAACACAGTGAGACTATTATCTTGCCCGCCCGCTTTGTTTGACTTAACTGCAGGTGCTTACCTCGTCTTGCCAGAGGCTGTATATGCGTACCGGGGCCAGACATCAGCTCCAGAGCCTGAGCCAGAACCACCACTTGATCCTTATCATCCGTCCTTTTATCAGTGGGATCTGGAGGAGATCGCTAGCCAGTGGTACCCTGATGATAATCCTCTGTACACTGGAGAGAGTAGTCGTGATCCATGGGCATAGACCAACTTAGGCCAAAAGCCTAAGCTTGGGGGAGTACGTATTTCTCACCGACATTACATTCATGTTCACACACTCATCCTAGTTGTCGGTGCTCATACTTTTTCATTGTACTATCCATGCTAGTTTAATTTGTTTTTCTAGTTTTCTTCCTGTGTGTTTTAATAACCTTAAGAAAAACCAAAAAAAATTAGTTAGTTTACTTTCCATGCTTGTAATAGTAATTAAAATAAAACCCAAAAAGATTTCTCATTCTTCTTTTGCTTGTTGGGAGCTTTCCCCTGTAAATAGTTTTATTTCTTTTCTTTTCTTTGGGGGTCGAGAGGAGAAGACCATGATGAAAATGTTGAAGTGGCTCTCATATGCATTGTTGTTGATTTAACCAAGAGCCCATATTACTTTGTCTTCCCCTTTGAATTGAATGCTTGCACATTACAGCTTAGTGCAATGCACATGCACTATTATTATTACCCACACCGTTCGGTCGTGCAAGTGAAAGGCAATAATGACGATATATGATGGACTGATTGAGATGAGAGAAGCTAGTATGAACTCGATCTCTCTTGTTTTTATAAATATGATTAGTTCATCGTTCCTGATTCAGCCTATTATGAATAAACATGTTTGCAATGACAATTAGAGATTATAGTTGCTTATGCCATGCTTAATTAGCTAGTAGCTTATAATGATTTACCTTGCGTGCCAACATGCTATTAAAATGGTTGTGATGTGGTATTATAGGGTGGTATCCTCCTTTGAATGATTCGAGTGACTTGACTTGGCACATGTTCATGCATGTAGTTGAAAGAAAATCAACATAGCCTTCACGATATTTATGTTCATGGTGGATTATATCCTACTCATGCTTGCACTCGGTGTTGATTAATTTTAATGCATGTTCATGACTGTTGTCGCTCTCTAGTTGGTCGCTTCCCAGTCGCTTTCTAGACTTCACCTGTACTAAGTAGGAATACTGCTTGTGCATCCAAACTCCATAAACCTCAAGAGGAGTGGACTTCGCTCCTCATTCACGAGAAAATGGTTGGTCACCGGGATGTCCAGTCCCATGCTTAAATCAAATCAAAATAATTGAAAACAAAACTCCCCATGGATTGTTGTTAGTTGGAGGCACCCATTGTTTTGGGCAAGCCATGGATTGATGCTTGTTGGTGGTGGGGGAGTATAAACTTTACCTTTCTATTTGGGAACCGCCTATATGTGTGTAGCATGGAAGATATCGAGATCTCTCAGTTGTTATGTTGACAGTGAAAGTATACCGCTCAAAATATTATTTATCTCTATTTCAAAATCGAGCTCTGGAACCTCTACAAATCCCTGCTTCCCTCTGCGAAGGGCCTATCTATTTACTTTTATGTTGAGTCATCACCCTCTTAGTAAAAAGCACCCGCTGGAGAGCACCGCTGTCATTTGCATGCATTACTATTAATTTATATTGGGTATGACTATGACTAGATCTCTTTTACCATGAATTACAATGTTTAGTCAGTCCTGGATCTTTAAAGGTGCTCTACATTTATGTTTTGTGGTCTCAGAAAGGGCTAGCGAGATACCATCTTGTTATATCATATTATGATTGTTTTGAGAAAGTGTTGTCATCCGAGATTTATTATTATTGCTCGGTAGTTGATTATGCCATTGATATGAGTAAACATGAGACCTAAGTGTTATTGTGAATATGGTTAGTTTATAATCTTTGCTGAAAACTTGAATGCTAGCTTTACATATTTGCAAAAACAAGAGCAAACAGAGTTTGTAAAAGGTTTTCTTTATCACTTTCAGTATGTCAACTGAATTGCTTGAGGACAAGCAAAGGTTTAAGCTTGGGGGAGTTGATACATCTCCATCGTATCTACTTTTCCAAACACTTTTGCCCTTGTTTTGGACTCAAACTTGCATGATTTGAATGGAACTAACCCGGACTGACGCTGTTTTCAGCAGAACTGCCATGGTGTTATTTTTGTGCAGAAATAAAAGTTCTCGGAATGACCTGAAAATCCATGGAGCAACTTTTTGGAATTAATAAAAATACTGGCAAAATAATCAGCACCAGGGGGCCCACACCCTGTCCACGAGGGTGGGGGAGCCCCCCCTCGGGAGCGCCCCCTGCCTCATGGGCCCCCTGGACCTCCACCGACCTCAATTGCAACTCCATATATTCATGTTCGCGGAGAAAAAAAATTAGAGAGAAAGATTCATCGCGTTTTATGATTCGGAGCCGCCGCCATGCCCTAATCTATCTCGGGAGGGGTGATCTGGAGTCCGTTGGGGGCTCCGGAGAGGGGGATTCATCGCCGTCGTCATCATCAACCATCCTCCATCATCAATTTCATGATGCTCACCGCCGTGCATGAGTAATTCCATCATAGGCTTGCTGGACGGTGATGGGTTGGATGAGATTTACCATGTAATCAAGTTAGTTTTGTTAGGGTTCGATCCCTAGTATCCACTATGTTCTGAGATTGATGTTGCTATGACTTTGCTATGCTTAATGCTTGCCTCTAGGGCCCGAGTGCCATGATTTCAGATGTGAACCTATTATGTTTTCATGAATATATGTGAGTTCTTGATCCTATCTTGCAAGTCTATAGTCACCTATTATGTGTTATGATCCAACAACCCCGAAGTGACAATAATCGAGATACTTCTTGGTGATGACCGTAGTTTGAGGAGTTCATGTATTCACGAAGTGTTAATGCTTTGGTGTGGTACTCTATTAAAAGGAGGCATTAATATCCCTTAGTTTCCGTTAGGACCCCGCTCCCATGGGAGGGTAGGACAAAAGATGTTATGCAAGTTCTTTTCCATAAGCATGTATGACTATATTCAGAATACATGCCTACATTACATTGATGAACTGGAGCTAGTTCTGTGTCACCCTATGTTATAACTATTGCATGAGGAATCGCATCCGACATAATTATCCATCACTGATCCAATGCCTACGAGCTTTTCACATACTGTGCTTTGCTTATTACTTTACTGTTGCTGCTGTTACAATTACTATAAAACTGCTACTGTTACTTTTACTACCATTACCGTTACTTCCATATTGCTTTGCTACTAAATACTTTGCTGCAGATACTAAGTTATCTAGGTGTGGTTGAATTGACAACTCAACTGCTAATACTTAAGAATATTCTTTGGCTCCCCTTGTGGCGAATCAATAAATTTGGGTTGAATACTCTACCCTCGAAAACTGTTGCGATCCCCTATACTTGTGGGTTATCAATCGCGTTCTAGATGTACCGCGAGTGTGTTGACCACTTGGACGAACGCCTGCATGAGTTTAGGCAGAGCCAAGAGCTACCGGGCTGCTAGTCATGGTCTCACGGACACGTTTTATTTTGTTGAGTCATTTCGGCGTGCATCGCTATGTATTCATAACAATCATAATATTGCTCTGTTTATTGCTCCGTTTCAATGTGTGTACTTTGTTTTCCGTTCTTATATGTTCTATTTCATTGTCTGTGTATATGCTTTCCATTCTGTATATGTGGATGATAACAGCTAGATACAAATTAGTATACAAAAACAGATAGAAAATGGAATTCATAATATATATAAATTGTTCATTAGTTCATCACAAAATATATATAATATAATCACATATACGTGATGATACTTAAATATGAGGTACAATGCATAAAATTGAAACGAACAATACTAAAACTAATAATCCCTCCTAGGGGAAGTATTCCGGCAGCCCTCACCAGCAGCTCCATGGTCTGCGGTGTCTTCCCAGCCCAGAGGCAGTACTCCGCCTCCTCCGCCTCATAGCGCTTGACGTACCGATCTGCCTCTTGCTGGCGGATGAGCGCGAACGATCTTGCCATTTCGTTGGGCACCCACCGGAGCTCCTCGTCGGTGGCACGCTTGAGCTTATCGGCCCACCTCCACGCAGCAATGAGGCATCTAGCGCCTTTGACCTTCCTCTCGAAGAACCCGTCTTCGTAGACCTCCTCTGCACGACGACGCGCATGCTCCCAAAGCTCCACCGCCTCCTTTTTCTAGGCAGCATCACGGGCTTCACAAGTCGCCTTGTACCTGGCTTCCTCCTCCGCCATCTCCTTCTTGAACGCCACTTGCCTGGCTTTCTCAGCCGGCGACAGCGACTTCCATAGAAAAAGATAGTACTGGCCCCAAAACCACTCCAAAGTTGGGGGGCTGGCGCAACCTCATCCGGTGGCGCGTAGAGGTCCTCCTCGTTGTTGCTCTTCGACTGAGCGCCCTCAAGGGCGGCGCCTCCTCGTCGACGCATCAGCAGATCGGCGGTGCCATGGCAAAGATTTGAGAGAGAGAGAGAGG